>NC_066549.1:2754681-2807181 GCF_024679095.1 Eriocheir sinensis
AAGGTGCGATTTGTTTAAATATCTAGTTGAGAATCGTCACAAACACACAATTCTCAATATTTAAGTTTCTTGGTGGTTCATGGAAGGCAAAAGAGCAAGAGGAAGACAGAGAGATAAATTTATGGATGGTGTGACGAGAGGAGCGGGAGGACTTCTTAAGCCTGCTGAGTTGTTGCAGCTGACAAGAGACAGAATTAAGTGGCGCTCCATGGTTGCCGATGTCTAGGTAGATACGGCACATCGGTAAGGTAAGGTAAGGTAAGGTAAGATGGTTCATGCCAAATACTTTCGGTAGACAGAAAGGTGTGAAAGTCCTAGGATCTCCTTATAGGTAACCAGGTGTGATGGAGGCTTCGAGGATGATTGTCCAACCCAGTGATGGTCACCTCTGAACATGGTATTTTACGCGGATACAGTTCCAATGCGATAGACTCCTATTTAGTTATTCGAAATTCTCTGAGACGGATGAGGGTTCTTAAAAACAAACTCCTCACACCAACTACAAGACCAACGCTGAACTAACCTAACACCAAAAATAATAAAATGAACTCAGTCTGGTTATCCGAAATTCTTTGTAACTGTTTAGACTTCGTAAAAAGAAACTCGACTTACCCCAACTATACAATCGAAACAGTTTAGGCTTCGAAAAAACTTCCTTACATGCCAACTGAACACATGAATAAGGGCTGAGTATAAAGTCTCAAGAAGTGCTTAGTGTGATGACCTATTCCTAGCGGGTGGAAGGGACGCGGGTGCTGATATTAAGAACGACTACGAGAGGCATTAACAGCTGCTCGGGAGCCTTGACATGGATCCCTGGCGAGCGACACAAACAACCGACTTTTTCCTGTTGTTCTTGAAGTAGTTAACTTATGGCCGGGGTTGTTTTCCTTTCACTACTAGAGAAATATTGAAGCCAGATTGAGGACTTATAAAGCAAATGCGATGATAATAATGACGTTGATGATGATAGTTATGATTTTACTAATAGTGATGTCGATAATGATGATGAAGGGGCCTGACCATGAAGGAGATGTTACTAATGATGATGAAAACTGATGAGGGTAATGATAATGATGAAGGTGATTATAACATGACTTATGAGGATGAAATTACTAATGAATTACACCTTGATTAATTTTCCATCACAAGTCTCCTGTTTAACTCCGCTACTCAAGTCATGCATGAAGGACTCCACATTATAATTAGATAATAAACTTTCCATTCGCAAAAAAAAAAAAAAAAAAAAAAAAATCAGCTTCTTCGATTGCTACCCATGGTCATTTTCCTGCCACTTTTGTTCTACCCTTCAGCCTGATTTCTTTCTTCAGCATCATCATTACCCTATTCTCTGCTATGCCTCATCACCTATCTTTCCTTGCGCGATAAAGCCTCATCGTACCATCGTTGAGAGCTTATGTTTTTTTATCGTCGTCCTCAAACCCCATTAGTTTATTCCTTTGCACTACGGGAACGTCACACCGCTTTCCCTCTTTGAATATAAAACTGGAATGAAAAATAAACTGCAACCCAATATTACTCAGGTTCCTTCAGACGAACACCTTGTATAGCAAACTTTTGGTGTCTATCCCCTCAGTATTTGCTGCCTCTGTCCTTCAATGGAGAGTATCAAAAACGTATTAATATTTAACTTTATGATTCCTTCCCCTTGTTAAATTTTCTATAAAGAGAATTCTGGAGATGGACGAATTTGACGGGAGTGGCTTCAAGAGCTCTCGGGCTGCCTGTTCGCTGCGTAATTTTCCGGGCAATTAGCGTGAAAGCTGGTGAAGCCTGTAATGAGCAATAATAAAGTAAAAATAATGATCAACAATTAAAGAAGTCATGAGGGACCATGTAATAAAAGCCACCGTGATAAAGCCAAAATTTTCAAAGTTGTAAGTTGCAAAGTTTTATGGAATATGAATGCCATTGTTATTGACACGGACAGCAGCAAATATCGGGTCGGGGATTCATAAACGCCGCAGCAAGATTAATGGCAATAACAAAGCGGATGAAAAACAAGACAGTTACGGGGAGGCGGCGCTGCGACGCGTCTCTGCCCTCGAGGGTCAGCGGCCGGCCAGCTAGGGTGGGTGGGTGGGGGGGGCACGGAGGCTTAGCTGTGTGTGACCCGGCGCTCCCTCGCGTCAAGAGCATTGCATCGCGGAGTCCAGTCACTGTACCCGGGATGTTGTGTCGACCAGGACTCATTCGTTCACAAAGGAAATCATTACCATAGAGTCTACATAACTAAAAAGAAAAAGAAGGGAGAAAATAGCCCTCCCAAAAGTCCACGGTGACAGGTTTTGATATTTCCTCTTGACTATTGTACATGACGAAAGAGACAATCGCTCCTTCCTGCCCTACCACGTCCGGCACAAAACCAAAACGCCTACATGGACGTAATAACGGGAAGTGTAGCGGGAGGTGTAGGAGGGTATCTGGACACCTCTCCTCCCGAAATTGACCTCTCTTTCGGCCACCTCTTTGGATTCTTTTTTGGGAGGAGCGAGTAGCGACCTTTTTTTTATTTTATTATTGTTTACTTTTTTGTGCCCTTGAGCTGTCTCCTTTGTTGTAAAAAAAAACAAAAAAAAACGGGTCCATATTAGTCATTGCGAGAAAGAAAGCGCTCAACTCATCCTCGCTAAGTACAAAGTCAAAACGTTCTTGGGTATAAACCACACGCAGCATAGTCTCCTCTGTGAGCGCATGGTAACGGGAAGTGTAGCGTATATATAAGCGGGAGACGCAGTGCAAAGGGCCGTGGAGAGGAAGCAATGCAGACAACGTTGTTCCCTTGCTACAGGTCTTGAGGAGCGAGGCGGAGGCGGGAGGGCACTGAGGAGGGACATGACGAACGTTAAGGGGCTATTACACTGGGCAAATTTTTCGTGGATCTTGTCAAACCACGATTTCCGCTGGCGTGGTTCTCCTATTTCCGTGGCTTTCCGTCCGCGATCTTCCAAAGCTGCGGTCGATTTCACCGAAGGACGACAGGATTACTCACCATCATCATCAGCAGCAATAACAAGAAACAAATGAGAACCACGCTAGCAGAAATCGTGGTTTGACTGAAGGGAATAAAAGACTAGGTTATCGTACTTACCACATTGTTTTTCCCGGGTTTCTGATCCATATATATAGCAAAAAACATCAATAATCAACGGTTTTTACGCTAACTTCTACTGAGTCTCGCTATTTGTGTGGGTACGAGAGTTTTGATGGTCTGCAACTGGTCAATACAATGTTCCGAGTACGAGAGTCTGGTAACACTGCACGGGGACTATGATGCAGGGGACACTCGCGACAAATCCCCGCCGGACGGTAATCACTCTATCAACGAATTTATCACCGCCCCGACGTTAAGTTTATCATCGTGGGACCCCTTCACGCGAGAGAGAGAGAGAGAGAGAGAGAGAGAGAGAGAGAGAGAGAGAAGAGAAGAGAAATAGAAAAGAAAAAAAAGGAAGGAAAAGAAGAGAAAAGAAAAGAAAAGAAGAGAAAAAAAGGCAAGGCAAGGCAAGGCAAGACAAGGCAAGGCAAGGCAAGGCAAGGTAAGGTAAGGTAAGATAAGACAAGGCAAGGCAAGGCAAGGCAAGGCAAGGCAAGGCAAGGCAAGGCAAGGCAAGGCAAGGCAAGGCAAGGTAAGGTAAGGTAAGGTAAGGAAAGGAAAGGAAAGGAATGGAAAAGAAAAGAGAACTGAACATAAGAAAATAAGAGAAAAAAGGAAGAAAAGAGGAAAGAAGGAAAGAGAAAAGATCGGAAGAGAAGAAAGCAAGAACGAGAGAAGGAGTAAGAGAGCAAGGTAGCAAGAGAGAAATAAGAAATAAAAAAAGAAGAGAGAGAGAGAGGATGAATGAGAAGAGACTGGCGAGGCTGGCTGACTGACCCTTCCTCTCCTCTCCCTTCAGCGGTGCACAGTCATGCTAAGTGAGGAACAAAACGTCTGGGAGAGTTTGTTACCTCTTCACGCTACGCTGCCCCGACCGAGGTGGCTGCGGCGGCCTTTCCTTGCGCATTCTTCTTTGATACTGACCTCATTGCCTTTTTTATTAAGCCTGTGCGAAGAGGGAAGGAGGGGGAGAGGTGAAGGGGTGAGGGGGTGAGGCCTCTTGGTTGAACGTGCCAGAGGAAGGACGGGAAGGGTAGGGGAGGAGAAGGAGGGTAGCAGAGAAGGAGGGAAGTTGATGTTGGTTGAGATTAGAGAGAGAGAGAGAGAGGAGACTGAACGTAATGTGATAGAGGCGATAATACATAAAACAGTAATTTACGTTTATGGAGTGGAACGGCTGCATGGAAGAGGGAAGGAGAGGGGAGGAGAGGAGGAGGAGGGAGCCCTGAAGTGTGTGTGACAATGGCGAAGGGAACAGGTGAGATAATTATTGAGAAAAGGTGCAAGAAGATGATGATGATAACGATGATGATGAGGAGGAGGAGGAAGAGGAGGAGGAGGAGGAGGAGGAGGAGGAGGAGGAAGAGGAGAAGGAAAGGAAGTCTGACAATGAGATAAAGGGGAAGAAATGGATCTCTGAGAATGAATAAGAGAGACTGATGAGATAGATAGAAAGATAAACAGAGATAGATACAGATACAGACACAGACAGATAGATAGATAGATAGAGGGACAGAGACAGAGATAAAGAAAAAGAGAGGACACGGAAGGATGAAAACACGGAAGTAGTATCGAGGTGAATGAGGAGGACGCAGCGGACCTAGCGGTGACGAGGAGAGGGGGGCACGGGGAAGGGGCGGGGGGGAGGAGAAGGGCGGTCCGGGGAAGGCGGATAGGTGAGGGGGAGGGGAGGAGAGGTCAGGCCGGGTGAAGGGGGTCCTCGCCGTGAAACATTGGACAGACGCGCCGTTGGGGACTGGTCAAGAGGAGGAGGAGGAGGAGGAGGAGGAGGCGGAGGAGGAGGAGGAGGAAGAAGAAGAAGAAGAAGGAGGAGTTAAAAATCACTTGTTTATTTTAATACCTCGTGGACATAGCGCGCGTATCTCATCCCCCATAGCGCGCCCAGTTAACTTACTCGCTCTATATTTCACGGATGCAGACCTTGTACCTTCGGGGGATGACCTGATGCAACGTCTTAATCCTAGAGACCCGCCAGGTGAGTGTGTATGGGGATGAAGGGGAGGGAAGAGCGGTGGAAGATCAGTAATTTCAAGAAAGGAAGAAGAGAAGAAATCGTAAGAAGAAAGAGGAAGAGGGAAAACTGCGAGAAGTGAGGAAGTGAAGGACGAGGAGGCAAGTTATAAATAGGAAGGAAAAAGGAGAGAAAAATATGACACAATGAGAAGAATGAGAAGGAGGAGGAGGAGAAGAGGAGGAGGCCATTACGAAGAGTCAGTTGGCTTGAGCGAACGTGAAGTGTTAATAGGAGCTCTGTAGAAGGATGCCTAGGGGGTGACTGGGGGGGGGGATATGTAGGGTCGCGAGTCTAGGGGTTATGTAAGGGAGCGGGGGAGGCAGGTGAGGTGTGGGATGCAGGTGGACAGGGTGTGTATAGGGTTAAGCAGACCTGGTTCCCGACACCCCCTACACCAACACCAATAGCACCTCCATTCTCTCCCTTCTCCCTCCATCTCCTTCGTCTTCCCTCTCCTTCCCTCTCCTTCCCTCTTACTTCATCCGCCGCTTCTCCTCCCACCTTCATCCCCTTCCTTCTTCCTCCCTTTCTTCTCTCTCACTTTATCCTTCCCTCCTTCTCCCACCTCCATCCCCTTCCTTCTTCCTCCCTTCCTCTCCTCGTTTCTTCTCCCACCTTCATTCCCTTCCTTCTTCCTCCCTACCTCCCCTCGCTTCTCCTCCCACCTTCATCCCTTCCTTCTTTCTCCCTTCCTTCCCTCTCACTTCATCCGTCGGTCCTCCTCCCACCTCCATCCTCTTCCTTACCCCTCTCCTTCCCTCTCACTTCATCAGTCGCTCCTCCTCCTCTTCCTCCTCCTTCTCACTCTCTCTTAACTTCTCCTCGCTGTCCTCCATCGTTCAATGTTCCACCGTCGTATTATTTTACAATCCCATTTTTCTTCCTCACACACTTTTTCGAGTCACTCTTCACTTGGCATCTATGTCCATTCAATATAAGTTGTTTTGATATGCAAGACAAACAAACTTTCACAAGAACACGACGGATCGCTTGTTTCTCGGGGTAAAAGTATACGTTTCACTCCATTACTATTGACGTGTCTGAAATTCTTCCTTTGAAACATGGGAAACGTGTTAGTCTTGTACCATCAACAGACTTTCGAAAAACATACAAACATTTCATTAAACAAACAAAGACGAACGGGTAGCTAGCGAAGACTTCGGTAAATCTGAAATTCTTATACTTTTTGACTAGATAAACGTGTAAGTCTTGTATCATCAACACTACTAAAAGACCGAGGCTATCAGAAAACATATAAACATTCCATTAAACAAACAACAAAATGACGAACACGTAGCTAGCGAGGACTTCGGTAAATCTCAAATTCTTCCACTTTTTAACTTGAGAAACGTGTAAATCTTGTATCATCAACACTACTAAAAGACCGAGGCCATCAGAAAACATATAAACATTCCATTAAACAAACAACAAAATGACGAACGCGTAACGAGACACAAGTTAATAAGCAATCGTGCGAGGTTATCACGAGCTGAGGAACTTGGAGTCGGAATTCTAAGACGCTTCTTCCACCTCTCACATAAACTATTTCAAAAGGCCAAAAAGGAGATTAATGGGGTTATAATGACTGTTTTTTTCACATTAACGGTACAGAAGAATTGTCAACCTACCACCAGGGTCATAAAACCACCTTGGAAATGCCCAGAACTCCTATGAAGGCCTTGTCAAATGTGTCTGCTTGGGCGGCGAAATGTTGGAATACTGGCTTTTGAGTCTACGCGGTAACAAGTGTGTCTGTGTGTGTGTGTGTGTGTGTAGTGTGGCAGGGTGTTGCGAGGCGTGTGGCGGAGGGAGAGGAGGTGCTGTTGGTTGGATTGCTCAATACGGCGCGCCACGACACAGACGGAGGGTGTTTGGTGAGCTTAGAGGCGGTCCGTAAATCCGTTAAGTCCACTACTATTTCCTTGCGTCGCGTCCGTTGGCTCCAAGACGCAGTGCTCCGCCGTGTCCAGTATGGTGTGGTCGTTGGGGATTTGTCTTCGTAACGGCTCCCGAGTTCGACTGTTTCTTCTTCTTATCTGCATCATATTATTGTTACTTGTTTTTGCAGCTCTCATTTACTACTTTCACTTTATTTTCATTCTTTTTAATTTTTTTCCTTTCGTCATTCCTTTTTCTTTCTCTATTTCTGTCTTTCTTTTTCTTTCTTTCTATTTCTTTGACATCTTTCATTCTTTTTCATCTTTTTTTTCTTTCTATCTCTCACTTTTCATTTTTTTCATTCTTTTTTATCTTTTTTCTGTCTTTTCATTCCTTTTTCTTTTCCTTTCATTCTCTTTCTTTCTTTTTCTCTCTCTCTTTTCCTTCTTTCATTCTCTTTTTTCATTCCTATTTTGCCTACTTTTCCCTCTCTCTTTGCTACTCTCTTTTATAGGGGCACAGTGATTTGCGAACATTTTTTTCTCAATATATTCTTTTTAACCCTTGAGACGTTTCCTTTACTGTAAAAAAAAGTCGAATGCTTAAACTGCTTAGTCCTTTTCTTTTCTTTTAGTATTCTTAATCGTTTTTTTTTCCATACTCGTGTTATAAATCTGTTTCTTGCGTCCCTGTCTTCATATCGCTTGTTTGTAGGAGTAATATGTCTGCGTAGGAGGGGGAGGGGGAGGAGGGGGCGCCGAAATGTCCACCGCTATCGGCATAACATCAGCGGCCGGGCGACAATAGGCTTGAAAAGGTTGCAACGCTTGGAAAAAAATGTGACTGACTCTCTCTCTGTCTCTGTCTGTCTCCCTCTGTCTGTCTGTCTCTCTCTCTCTCTGTACTTCTTTAATATTTCTCTTTTTTTTACCTTTTTCTTTCCTTCTCTCTTATTCTTTCTTTCTTTGCTTTCTCTCTCATTTACTACTTTTATTCTTTTTCATTATTATTTTACCTTTTTTCCTTCTTTTTCCTTTCCCTTCTCTCTCTCTCTCTCTCTCTCTCTCTCTCTCTCTCTCTCTCTCTCTCTCTCTCCTTCCCCCCCCCTCGTAAATCCCATAAAACCACCACAAAATCGTTTAAAAATCAAACCTCAAAGATCGATACCCAACTCTTTCTTCCTTGCCTCACAAAACAAAAGAGGTTTGACAGGTTTAGAACTTTTTCTCTTCCCTAAGTACCCCCGTCGCCTCAGACACACGCAGCTAATCCGGCGTTTAAAAAAAAAGCCTCCAATAGAAAAATGCCGCCAAAACTAAAGCTGCCTTTTTAGCTTATCTTACTGAAGAGAAAATTATAGCCACCGACACAAACGCTGACGTACACATTTATCCGGGCATTTCTGAACTCGACGGTGTAGTGCAGAGAGGAGAAACTAACTAACCTTGATATTCTCAGACGCTCCCAAGCCTCTCAAGGGGATCAACTGGGTTCTGATGAGTGTTATTTTAGGTTCACGGTACAGAGGATGAGTCAAACTACCACTAGGGTCATGAAACTACCCCTGGAAATGACCCAAACTCCTAGGAAAACCGAGTCGAATATGTGAGCTTGGGAGCCGAAATTATTAAGAGTATAAGTCGGTATAATCAGACGTTTTCACCATTCACATTAACTACTTTAAAATACCAAAAAGGAGATTAATCGGGCTTTCATGGGTGTTCTTTTAGGTTCACGGTACAGGAGAAGGGTCAAACTACCACCAGGGTCATGAAACTACCCCTGGAAATGACCCAAGCTCCTACGAAAACCGTGTCGAATATGTGAGCTTGTGTGCCGAAATTGTTGAGAATATATGTCAGTTTTACCAGACGCTTCCAAGTCTCTCACATCAACTATTTCCAAAGAGCAGAAAGGGGATCAACTGGGTTCTCAAGAGTGCTCCCTTAGGTTCACGGTACAGATGAAGAGTCAAACTACCACCAGGGTCATGAAACTACCCCCGGAAATCACCCAAACTCCTAGGAAAACCGTGTCGAATATGTGAGCTGGGGTGCCGAAATGGTTAAAAATATGACCCTCAGCAACTCCTGCTCTTCCTCCTTCTCCTACTCTTCGTCGTCGGGTCGTGCGGAGCGGCGCGATAAACTCGTTCGGAAATAAACTCGCCCATCACCCCCTCGAGGCAGGTGTCCGGCGCGAGGTTGTTGAGGCATTTAGTTTAATTAAGACGACTTTCACCATAGGGATAAAAAAATGGATGCACTTGGTTGGCTGAGTTTTTAGTTCGTGTGGGGGTGGGTGGGTGGGGTAGGGGAGGGATGTGGGTGTGGGTGTGAGGGGGGCATTTGTGTGTGTGTGTGTGGGGGGGGGGGGGCGTGTGTGTGTGTGTGTGTGTGTGTGTGTGTGTGTGTGTGTGTGTGTGTGTGTGTGTGTGTGTGTGTGTGTGTGTGTATTTCTTTCCTTTTTAATTTTTTTCGTTTTTATTTCCTTTTTTCCTTCCTTCCTTCCTTTCTTTCTTCTTTCTCTCTTTCTTTGTATTTCATTTTCTACTTTTTTTAATATCATTTACATCATTTTTTTTCTCTTTCTTCTTTTCTCTTCTCTCTCTCTCTCTCTCTCTCTCTCTCTCTCTCTCAGGTAACTACGTCCAGGCAACATCCGCCAGCCAGCCAGGTGTTGTTTAACCTGTATACACGAAAAGAAAGATCACAGTAAACCAACCCACCACCAGGAAATCCTCAACAAAAAGTCTTCTCTCTCCCACTCCTTCAAAATCTATTTAGCAAGAGTGTGTATACGAGGGAGATAAAAAAGTCTGAAGAAATACAACACACTCACTCACTCCCTCACTCTCGCTCTCTCTCCCCCTCTTTTTCTCTTCTCCACCAGCCCAGTGCGCACAAACACATTCACCACCTCCTCCACGGGTCCTCAGCGTCCTTTGCCAACATCCTCTTCAGCCACACACAAATACCCGAGAGGCATGAACACCCTCCTCGTCACAGGTGGTCGGGGGGTGGGTGGGAGGGCGCCAGCTGGGAGGGATCGAGAGGGCCCAGCCGAGAGGAGAACTACATGAGAGGAGGGAGAGAGTGATGACGACCCTCCTTCATAGAGCCAAGTCGCTGCTTTCTTTCTCCCCTGTAAACCTCGTGTGTCGAGTCGTAAAAACAGTGGAAGCTCATCCGAGGCGTGGGTGACGGTGCTTATGAGAGGAAGTGAAGGGAAGGGAAAGGATGGTAAGGGAGGAAAGGTGGAGTGAGATGCTGGGTAACTGGTGGGATCGGATGTGTAGGGGAAGGGAAGGGATGGGAAGGGAAAGGAGGGGAAGTGAAGTGAAGGGAAAGGAGGGAAAGTAAGAAAGTGGAACAATACGCTGGGTTGGACGGGAAGGGATGTGTAGGGGATGGAAAGGGAAGGGAAGGGAAGGGAAAGGAAGGGAAGGAAAGGGACGGGAAGGGGAAGGGAATGAAGGGGAAGGGAATGAAGGGGAAGGGAAGGGAAGGGAAGGGAAGGGAAGGGAAAGGGAGTGGTGGGAAAGGAAAAAGGTGGAATAAGACGCTGGGTTGGGGTGGATGGGGAAGAGAAGGGAAGGGAAGGGAAGGGATGGGAAAGGAAAGGGAGGGGAAGGAAAGGAAAGGAAATAAAAGGAAAGGGGAGACATGCTTGGGTCTGTGGGGGTGGAGGAGAAACAGTAAAAGAGAAAGTCTGAGGTGATAAACAAACCAGGTGGGGACGTGAAGGGCCAAAGGGGCAGGATGATATTGTTTTAGTTCCTCTTGATAAATATGATTCCGTTGGGGGGGGGGGTGATATTCGTGTGAGTGTGAGTGTGTGTGTGTGTGTATGTGTGTGTGTCGGAGGCGTCGAGGTGCACACGGGCGTGAATGTATTCGTCCTGATCCGCGAGTGACTCCTTAACTTTCACGCTAACTCAGGTGTACACGGGGAGAGATTTCCTGCGAGCCGAGTGGAGAATTGAATTAGTAGGGAGAGGGAGGTGAGATGAGGTGAA
Source organism: Eriocheir sinensis (assembly GCF_024679095.1). Taxonomy (NCBI): domain Eukaryota; kingdom Metazoa; phylum Arthropoda; class Malacostraca; order Decapoda; family Varunidae; genus Eriocheir; species Eriocheir sinensis. The sequence goes on from NC_066549.1 coordinate 2,765,731, forward strand.
GGAGAGGGAGGAAAGGGGACGTGGAGGGGAATATAAAACGGGAAGAATGGAGAAGAGGGTCATAGATGTTTTCTGACTCTTCATTGTGTAGCTTTCCTAAATACGACTTACAGGTGAACGAAGATAAAATAGACGAGTTACTGTCGAGCATTGGAGGAGAAGACATGAAAACTTAGTCAAATGGATCACTCTGTATCTCACCTAAACAAATACGTCTTACAGATGAACGAAGATATAATAGATGAGTTACTGTCAAGCACTGAAAGAAAACAAAAGACATGAAAACTTAGTCAAATGGAAAGGAGGAAGGAGAGGGCTGTATATGTTTTCTAATTCCTCTTTTTGTATCTCACCTAAACAAATACGACTTTAATATGAACTAAGAAAATATTAGATGAGTGCCTGTCAAGCGCTGGAAAGGAGAACAAAAGACAGGAAAAGCTTAGTCAAAAGGGAATAAGGACAAAGAGGGCAGTAGATAAATGTTTCCTTCTTTGCATATCTTTCCTAAACAAATATGGATTACATATCAACGAAGGAACTATTAGAAGAGTGCCTGTCAAGCGCTGGAAAAGAGAGGAAATGACCAATAAAAAGCTTACTCAAATCAACTGTAGAAGACTCAATGTAGCTTTCGTGAGTAACAAACAGTGTGAGTCTACATCGAGCAACATAACAAGGCTTCGTGGGTTCTGTGCCTCGTGAAGTGTTAATCGCCCTCGGTCGACTGAACACACGAAGCGTCACATAATTACATAACATCCGCGGGGGAGGGGGAGGAGTGTGTGAGGCTGACCTAGAGCAAACCGGGACTTGAAGATTACGTAAGGTGGTAGAACTTTCCAAGATTTTTCTTTCCTCTTTAAGTGGTAATCGCCTCCCTCTGGCTTACTAAACAGGAACGCAGAGTAGTTAAACGTCAAAAATCGGATTGTGTGAATCAGAAATATAATGACCAAGGGCTAAATTAAATAAAGCGGTTTCGTAGTTTTCCTTCTTCTTAACGTTGTAATCGCCTCCCTCTGGCTTACTAAACAGGAACGCAGAGTAGTTAAACGTCAAAAATCGGAGTGTGTGAATCAGAAATATAATGACCAAGGACTAAATTAAATAACGTGGTGATTTCGTAGTTTTCCTTCTTAACGTTGTAATCGCCTCGCTGCGGCTTACGAAACAGGAACGAGGCAGTGTTAAACGTCAAGAAACGGAGTGTGTGGGGCTTACAACGAACGACCTGATACTAGATTACGTAAGGTAGTAGAGTTTTCGCAGTTTTATCATCAGGACGTTGTAGTCTCCTCCCTGCGGCTTACCAAAAAGGAACGCCAAATAACGTTCATTATTGCCGCGGCGAAAAATGTGAGTGCCTCTCACCCCGCGTTGCCAGATTATCGTATTCACCACATCGTCTTTATTACTTTTAACCCTCAAACTCTCGTACCTACACAAAGAACGATAGAAAATTGAAGTTAGCGTTAAAGCTCCTATTTATTGATGTTTGTTTGTTTGTTTTTGCATTCGTTATTGGTCAGAAACGACGAAAATGCAATGCGATGAGTACGATAATTTTGGCAACGCTCCTCTCACCCCGCACGACCCGGGACAAGGCTTACGTAAGGCGGACCCGGGCACCGTTACCCTGCATGACTCGCCACACTCCGCCGCGGCTCACATTACCAGTACACGCGCTCACCACTTACTCCCACGCCTCGGAGTGGTCAGACGTGTTGAGGAAGAAGAGCAAAAACAACAATAGGGAGGGAGCTCGGCCGTCCCCGCACCCATCACCGCCCCCTTTCGCCAGCACCCCTTGCCCCACCCCCTCTTGCACACCCCTTCTCGCCCGCCCCCACTCGCCACCAGCCCCCTCTCGCCTGCCCCTTTCTCGCCCACCCTCTCTTGCCCGCCCCATCTCACCCGCATCCTCCCTTCCCCGCCCCCTTCCTTCACTTCACGCCTTGGAGATGGAGCGCCGTTGTCTAGTGGGGGGCAGGCGGTCCTTATCTCAGGCCGCGAGAAGCCTAAGCCGATTTCATGGTCTCTTGCTGGAGGCCGAAGCGGGGCCATTCAAGGCGGCTGCTCCTGATGTGTTCCGGTCCGCTGGTCACGTGACGGTCCGCCTGGCGTGAACCGCGGCCGTCCCAGAGGTTCCTTTAGATGGCCATTGCATTGTGCTGAGGTGTTGGCCCCAAGGCGACCCTCTGGTGCCCTGCATGGTCTTACTTCCGTCGCTGGTAGTTATATATCTGCCTTCTTGTTTGTTGTTCCAGTAGTAGTAGTAGTAGTAGTAGTAAAAGCAGTATTTGTAGTAGCAGTATCCACAATTAACTCTTGACAATACGTGTTTTTTATGCATTTACATTTCCAATTAATTCTCTCTGTCTGTCTGTCTGTCTCTGCCTCTCTCCCTCTGTCTGTCTCCCTCTCCCTCTCCCTCTCCTTCTCTCTCTCCCTCTCTCTCCCTCTCTCACACACACAGCTGGCCCGGGAGCGCGATACACATGGCTTAACTTGAAAGATTTGCTGGGCGAGGCGTTGCGTCCAAGATATGCTGGGATTGACTTATTTAGCGGCGGGAGGTGTGGGTCCCAGGCTGCTCCGGCACCTCGCGTGTGGGGAGGCAGGGCCGTGTGGGGTGAGGAGGGGGGTGGAGCGTGAGTACTGGCGGGCGGCAAGGTGATGAAAGAAGCGGCGCGGAGGTGAAGTAAAAGGACATGCAATAGTAACAGGAGATATGATGTAAGAGAGTAAGGAAGGACGATATTTTGTAACGAAGAAAGACAGTGAAGCTAGAGGAGATGAAAGTAGCACAGACACGATATATGAGACGTAAAGAAGGATGAAATGTTGTAGAGAAAGAGACAGAAAAGCTAAAGGAGAAAAGTAACATAGAGACGATTTTAGAGAGACAAGAAAGGACGGAATGTTGTAAAGAAGAAAGACAGAAAAGCTATGGAAGTGAAACAAGTAAGAGAATTAATGAAGGACGAATTGTTGTAGAAAAGGAAATATGTTAAAGTTAGAAGGGAAAAGTAGTACACAGACACAGAGACACAATGCACGAGAAGGAATGATGGACAAAATGATGTAGAAAAAGAAAGACAAGAAGAGATAGAAAGGAGAGGGATGATGGCGGAAGAAAATCTACCTCAGGGAAGCAATAGAAGAAGGAAGGCAGATTATCACACGTAGCCCCGAGAATTAATAGTCATGTAACTGTATTTCACGCACCACACCGCTCCTACACACGAGGTCACGGATATGTTCTGTGAGGGTGTTTTTTTTTTTAAGTGTAACCTGTGTAACACTCGCCGGAGGAGCCACTCACTCAGATGGAAGAGTCTTTTGCTTTCCCAGGAAGTTTTCATTTCTTTATTTTTACTTGCGGTGGGATATATTTTCTTCCGAACCTCCGGAACGTGTGCTCTGTAAATGCTGTCTTGCTGTTTTAGGCTTTATGCTAACAGAAGCACGCTACGCTAGGCTCTTCTCACCCTCCACAATTTCACGAAAAAATAGTATACTTTCCGCTGACCTCAAGGATTTCGGAAACACGTAAAAATATAAAAAGAATACAATAATAAAAGAATCACAGAGGAAAAATTGCTGAAACGGAAACGAGTAGCGAAAATGAAGCATGTTGTTTCACTTGTCCTGTTTCGCTTTCCTCACATTCTCAGGAAAAAGGGAAATCTTCACTATTATAACTTTCTAAGCCAAGTTCACGCAGCTCGTGTTTTGCGTAACTTTCTCGAATGACAAACAAGGAGGAGGAGAGAAGGGATGATGAAGAGGTAAAAAAGGAAAAAAAATGTCAAAAGGCCGAAGGAGTGAGAAAAGGAGGAGAGAGACTGCCGGTAAAGTTTGAAAAGGAAATAAAGAGAAAAAGAATAGAAGAAAAAGGAAGATGTAGAGGCAAATAAGGAAGTGAGGATTGGCAACAGGACGGAGAAAGTAGAAAAAAGGAGAGGAAAGCCGTAATGGAAGTCGTAGGAAGGAGATAAAGAGAAAAAGAGTAGGAAAAAAAGGAGGACGTAGAGGCATAAAAGGAAGTGAGGATTGGCAACAGGACGAAGAAGGTAGAAAAATAGAAAAAAAAAGGAGAGGAAAGCCATAATGGAAGTTGTAGGAAGGAAATAAAAAGAAAAGGGAAGGAGAGAAAGAAAGATGCAGACGAAGAGAAGGAAGTGAAGATAGGCAACAGGCAAGAGAAAGGAGGAAAACAAAAGACCAAAGCTGTCGTGAGAGTATAAGAAGGAAATAAAGAGAAAAAAAAAGGTAGGAGAGAAACGAAGATGCGAAGTAAAAGAAAAATAAGGATATGAACAACAGGTCAGAGAAGGAAAAAAAAGTGAAGGAAAATTACCGTTGGAGTTAAAAGGAAGGAAGAAAAAAAAGACCAAAAGAGATAGGAGAGAAAGGAAGCTACGGAGGAGGAGGAGAGGGAAAAGAGGATAGGCAACAAGTCGGAGGAGGGAGGGAGAAAAAAAAAAAAGACGAGGAGAGTTGCAGGAAGGAAATTAAAAGAGAAAAAAAGTAGCAGAGAAAGGAAGATGGAGAGACGGAGGAGGAAACGAGAATAAGCAACAGAGGAAGGAAAAGAGAGGAGGAAAGGAGGAAGGAAATAAACAAAAAAAAAGGTGGATTAAAGGAGGAAGATAATAAAGACAGAAAAAGAAGGTAGGTAGAGATAGCGGAAGGAGGCGACGCGTAAACACAAGCACGAACAGGTGACACGACAAGCTCAGGTATACGACTTGTTGATGCAGGGACCAGGTGAGGGGGGAAAGGGGGGGATGGGGGGGACAGGTAGAGGGGTCGAAATGCGTCTCCTGCGGGCGTGAGAAGTTTTTATAGGTCCTCTGAGCGTGAATTAGGATCATCGCAGAATTTTTGCCGCTTTTCTTTTGTTTTTGTCTTCATTTTGAGTCTTCTTGTTTTTGTTTTTGTTTTTTTTGTTCTTCGTTGTCGTCGTCTTCTTCATCGTCTTCGTCGTCGTTGTTTTTGTTTTCGCCTTCATCTTCGTTTCCATCTTTTTTTCTTCTTTGTCTTCTTCCTTTAATTTTTTTCTTCCTTTTTCTTTTTCCTTTTCTTCTTCTTATCTTTCTTCTTCTTCTTCTTCTTCTTCTTCTTCTTCTTCTTCTTCTTCTTCTTCTTTTTCTTCTTCGTCCAGCTTTCCTCTTGTTTTCATATACCCTTTGAGTCTTCTTCTTCTTTTTCTCCTTCTTTTTCATCTTCTTTTCTTCCCCTTGTCGTCCTCCTCCTCCTCTTCTTCCTCCTCCTACTCCTCTTCATGTCAACACTTCCACAAACCCTGTCTTTCTATTCTCCATTCCCTCTTAATCAATTTTTAGTCTCCCTTTCTTCCCCGCTCAGCCGGCCAGTTAGTGGGTGTGTGGAGTCCTTTCTTCACTCATTAGTCAGCCTATTTTTCCTCTGTCTTACGGCGGTATCCTCCCTAAACGCACTATTCATCATGTTTAACTCCTACGTGTGCTCTCCCTTCCTCACGACAGCCATATACGCCCCGGGCTCATTCCCACATAGTATACCCGCTCATTCCCCATCCTGCAGGACTCCACGACATTCCTTCATTCGCACATGCCCTTCCCACACCCACACCGCTGATCTGAGTGACCCCGACTATGCCACGACGCCCCTCCTCCCGCCCTGATTGTCCTCTTCCCCTGACGGAGCACACCCATCCAGCAGACCCGAGCACTGTCCCAACCACGGGCCCGACACCTCTAATTTGAGAGCTGGGGCGGCCGGGGAGATTTGTGCGTGCGGGGGAGTCTGCGGTGAGCGGGGAGCCGAGGAGCCTGCAGTCGTATTTCTCGCAGATTCCAGATCGTAATCTCACGTTATTAGATCTCTCGTGATGTTTGTGGTGGGGCGAGGGAGAGGGATAGGAGCGCAAGGGGGAGGAGAGTGAGAAATGAGCCGGGTATTCATGCGAGGGGGAGAAGGAAGGGAGGGAGGCTGGTGCGGAGGAGGCCAGGTGGCGTGCGTGGTGAAAGGATGCCGGGGTAAGGAAGGGAAAGAGGAGGAGACAAGGCGAAGCAGTGAGAAGAAAAATGTAGAGCTTATTTGAGGTCAGAGGTCGGTTACAAGGTGGTGGAGGGAAGTAGAGAAATGAAAAGAGAGAAAGGAGGAAGGTGAAAGCTGTGTGGTAGAGGGAGGTAGGGAACTAGAAAGAGAGAAGGAAAGGAGGAGGAGAGGAGGGAGGAGGAAGACGCAGTAACAAGAAAGAAGATGAAAAAGAGAGGACAAGGATGAAGGAAATAAGAAAGTCTCCATTTAAAAGAGAGTGACGAGAATGGAAAATTAAATAGAAATTGAGAAAGAGCGAGAGAGAGAGAGAGAGAGAGAGAGAGAGAGAGAGAGAGAGAGAGAGAGAGAGAGAGAGAGAGAGAGAGAGAGAGAGAGAGAGAGAGAGAGAGAGAGAGAGAGAGAAAAAAAACACAGGCACGAGAAAGGGGCTGAATGAAAGAAGAAACCATAAAGGGAAAAGAAACTCGGCAACACGGAAAATATAGAGAAAAATTGTAGGATATAAAACACTGACATTATTATTATAGCTCCCCAGCACAGTTACAGCCCCCTCCTCCTCCCCCACCACCTCCCCCCCGCCCCCCATGATCCGGCTTGTGACCTTTATCCCCCACCTTCCTCAACCCCCACGTAGCTTTTCTGACCCCCTTTCTGCACCTCCATCCTATTCCTTTTCCCTCTTCTTTTTCCTTCTTCTCTCTCCGTTTCGTTTCTTATTAGTCACTTCTTTTTCACTAGTTGGACTTCTTCCCCCCATAAAAAAAATACATGTTAAGACTAAAAAAGTATTCCTGTTTTTGGCATCAATGTAAACTTGCGAAGATTACCTTTTTAATCCCATCTGAAGAGCCTTTGGAAGTATTCTCTCTCTCTCTCTCTCTCTCTCTCTCTCTCTCTCTCTCTCTCTCTCTCTCTCTCTCTCTCTCTCCCCAACCCCAAACTTACATTCTTATCCCTACCAAACTCTCCCATTTCTAAAAACACTTGAGATCAAACTCGTGAGAAGAAAAAAAACAAAACAAGCTGATGAGGAACCTTCCGTGCCCATGATGTCAGCTTAGGCTCGCGTTCGCATGCCCGTCAAGGCCCCTGAAACCTCGCGTGTACATTAAGGAAGGGCCGCTGATTAACATACGCGGCCAGGTGAGTTAAGGCCGGCCCGCAGGTGACGCTATATTAACACCTGAATCGATGGCGCCAATAACGTGTGATTGAGTGCTATTCATCATGTAGAACGTTCGTGGCCTCGCACCCTCGGCCTCTCCCTCTCCCTTCCGCCCGGGGCCTCGCTTCCTGGATGACTCGTGGCGCTTAGGTCCTCGTCACTCAGGCCACGGGGGCAGGAGAAGGCGATGACGGGAAGGGATGAAGATCGAAGTGAAAGGACGGGAGAGAAGAAAAGGAGACGGCGGCAAGGGATAAGAAGGGAGAAGGTAAAAGAATAGGGATGGAAGAGTAGGAGAGAAGAGGATGGGTGGAAGGGAGAGCAAGGAAGGAGAGGGTGGAGGAATGAGACTAGAGGTGGGAGAGGATGAAAGAGCAAAAGGAAGGGTCGAATGGAAGAGAGAAAACGGAACGAAGAAATGAGAAAAAAAAGAGAAGGAAAAATAAAATACCCAGAAGAGGAAAGAATGGGAACACTAACAATGGACAAAGGTAGAAGAGGAATGAAAAAGACAAGAGGGAAAAGAGAAAACCCACAGCGGAGAAGTGATAAAATAAAATGAAGAAAAAACACAAAAATAAGACACCCATGACAGGAGTAAGAAGCAAGAACGTTATAAATGAAGTCTACGGAGCCACGACCAAGAGAAAATGTCACTCGTTCGCAACCTGAGACAAGAACGCGATTTCTACTTGTATCATACGCACACATAGGTCGGTATCATAAGACACTTTTCGCTTCTCAAATCAGCCATTTCTAAAGGTCAAAGAGGGGGTCTGTCGGGTTCTAATGAGTGTTTCTTCAGATTCATGGTACAGAAGAAGGGTCAAACTACCACCAGGGTTATAAAACTACTCCTGTCAATGCCCTCAGCTCATACGAAAGCCTTATCAAATATGCGGACTTGGGCGACGAAATGTTTTAGAATACGACACACAGATACCCCACTGGGCGAAGGTAGAATAACAATGGAGAAAATTGGAAGAAAAGGAGGAGGAACAGTAGAAGGAAGAATATAAGGGAAATCCAGTTGAGGAGGAGGATGACGACGATGAAGAGGACGAGGAGGAGAAGGACGAGGGCAAGGACGAGGAGTAGGAGGAAGACGAGGACACAGACGAGGACAAAGACGAGAACGAGGACAAAATACGAAAACGAGGACGAGGACGAGGATGAAGACAAGGGCGCGAAGCAACAGCAGCAACAACAACAGTAAAAGTAAACTAAAAAGAACCACTAAAAGGAACAGAGTAAAGTAGGGGAAAACGAAAAAGAACAATCATAATTCAGAGAGGAGGAGGAGGAGCGGGCGATATAGGAGGACGAGAGCGCTAACACTTGAAAATAGGTGTGGCGGGCGGCAGCAGGAACGCATCGGAGAGGAGGAGGAGGAGGAGGAGGAGGAATAGTAGGTGGGGGTGGGAGAGGTAGATTGGGAGGAGTAGAAGGAAGTGGAGGAGGGTGAGGAGGAGGAGGAGGAGTAGTAGGTGAGGGTGGGAGAGGTAGATTGGGAGTAGAAGGAAGTGGAGGAGGAGGAGGAGGAATAGTAGGTGGGGGTGGGAGAGGTAGACTGGGTGGAGTAGAAGGAAGTGGGGGAGGGTGAGGAGGAGAATAAGGGGTACTTTCTCCTCGGGGTCGCGGTCCTCCGGCAGGCAGGCAGGTAGTTTGCTTGTAAATCAAAGTAGAGAGGATTTTATTTGCCTACACAGGTGAGTACGCAGGGACGCTCGCGGCGGCCCTCCCCCTCCATCCAGGTGTCGCCAGCGGCAGGTAACTGTTTCACCTTCACTCGCTGGTTTGTGTCCGCGCGTCGCAGTTTGTCAGAATAATTCCACCTTCCATTTACAGTCTATTTGCCGTTCTCTTCCTCCTCCCGGCGCAGGCGTTATCATGGGCCGCCTCATCGGGTAAATATAGATGTTATTCACCCCTTACTTACTCTACATCACCTGACCACGCTCGGCGCCGCATCTCGAGTAGGGGCGCCGCACGCTCCTGGAATAAGCGCCCCGTGTCCCTGATCCACCTCCTGCTGCCCACTTAGTAGTCACGTGGTGCGCCGTCCCCCTGGCAGTACCTTGCAATCCCTCGGTGATGTCATCAGGTTAGCACCTATAAGAATTTTTTTTTTACGATGGGTTAGCACGTCTCCGGCCCGGGGGGTGCGGGGCGCTCGGGACCTTTGGTTAGAGGCATTTGGGCATTTTCAGCCTCGGCGCTAAGGCTGCGGCGGGATTATCTTGTCCCGACGCGGGGTGAAGCCATCACCTGCCGGGTCACCTGCCCTGGCGGGAATGAATCGGTCAGCGGCAAGGGTGTGAACGGGGAGGTCACCGCGTGGGCCGGGGGCGCGGGGGGAGTTCACAGCGAGGGGGGAGGCGCGATAGGGTGTTTGCTTGAGAGGAATGGGCAGGGCGTCGCGGCGCGGGTGAGGGATGGGTCACTTGACTTGCAGGGAAGGGACGCGGAGGGTGAAGGTGAAGAGGGATGGACGGCCGCGAGTGGAGGCCGTCCATGGAAGGGAATAGGAAAGGATCACAGAATGCACACGTCAGGGAAGGGTTCGTGCCTATTATTCTCATTTTTTATATAAATAATACAAGTAAGATTCGCTTACCACGGCAAGAAGCATTCCACAATATAACATTATTTTCAAATACTACCATTTATAAGAATGAAAAAATGATTGACTGGTTACGCAACGGATGAACTTTTACTAGAGCGAAACAGCCAGCCCAGTAAATACCTGTAATGCTAAGATGGATGCGCACAATACAACGCTGTGAGAGCTAAATGACAACCCGCCGGTGGAGAAAAGAAAACAGAGGCCGCTGCATCAGTACAAAACACATGCATTTAGGCACATCCATCACTAGAGTTTGATTTATGTTGTTTGCTTGTAAATATATCTAAGTCCGCCTCGATGCACAAGGCAAGAACTTTCTACACGCATCGGACACGACCATTTCGAGGCAACAACCAACAGAAGCCACACGGGACGAGACGAGGCTGGGAGTCAATCGGGCAACAGGCAAAAGATACCGTAACGTTGATTCGCCTACTTTCCTACACTCACTAACCCCCCCCCCCCCCCGCCCCCCAATCACCACCACCAAGCCTCGAAGTTAACCTCCTCCATCCTTCTTCGACCAGCAAATTCTCCTACTATACTTAACCTGCTCCCAAACCACGGCCACAACTCTCTGATCTATTCCCGCACCACACCGCCATCACCTCCTGCCCTGTACCCTTTCCCTCCACCCACACGTCTCTCCGCCACTCGTCCCTCACTGTCTAACCCACGACGCCTCTTCTCATTCCCTCCCCTCTCCTCCCTGAGTCATGAAAATCGTAAACATGAACAGAACGCGAGAAAGAGAGGGCGAAGTGAGGGTCTCTGTGTTCCAAGATAAACGATACTGCATCTAAGCGTAGTGATCAGCCTCGCTCCAACTAACGGTGATTGAAAGGTGATGGAGGATGGAGATGGATGGGAGGAGATGGATTACACAGGCGGCCGAGAAGGAGGAGGGGGTGGGGAAGGAAGGAGGAGGTGGTGGAAAGGTTACAACAAGAAGAGGGAAAAGAAGGCTGCGGGATTTCCAGTGTGGTATTACATTTTCTTGGGCGCCTGCGATGTTTTAAGCCACACGTCAAAAAAGTTGGTTGGTTAGTTAATTTTGATGTGTGTGTGTGTGTGTGTGTGTGTGTGTGTGCATGCTTGTGTGTGTGTGTGCGTGCTTGTGTCTGTGTGTGTGTGTGTGTGTGTGTGTGTGTGTGTGTGTGTGTGTGTGTGTGTGTTTATGTCGGGGGCTTTCAATCATAGCCGGCCGTTTTGACAGATCGTGAGCTTCATGAGGGATAAAAACACCGGCCCCGCGGCGCCCTCGGGAACATAATACGAACCCTGAGCGTCGTGGCAGAATCCATCATTTATAGGGCTCGGAAAATAATTACCTTCAGTATATCACGCGAATGTAAGCTAAGCAATGTGGAGGACCTTAAATGCCTGGAAAATAATTACCCTGAGGTACGTGATGGCTCGCTGAGGAGGAGGAGGAGGAGGAGGACGAGGAGGAGGCGTGCAGCTGATCAGAGAAAACAAACCTACAGCCGGAATAACAGCTTTCGGGGCGCGAGGGTGAGAAAAACAACCCTTTTCTACCCGGCCGGCGATGAATCTGCGAATTTCTTTCCCTCTTGCTTATTTAAACCATGCCCTCCCGTGTGTGGGGGGGTGAGGAGGGGGGGGTTGGAATTGGTGTATGTGTGTGTGTGTGTGTGTGTGTGTGTGTGTGTGTGTGTGTGTGTGTGTGTGTGTGTGTGTGTATTTCTTCTTTTTTCTTCTTCTTCTTTATCTTCTTCCTCTTCTTTATCATCATCCTTTCCTCCTCCTCCTTCTGTAGTGTGTGTGTGTGTGTGTGTGTGTGTGTGTGTGTGTGTGTGTGTGTGTGTGTGTGTGCTGGGGGTCGGGGGGTCGGGGCAGCAGGGCCACCGTCGGGCCGGCACCTCGGCGCTGCCCCTCGGTGAACATCACGCCCCGCACCACTCGCCGGGGCCAAGGAGTCGCGGGGGAATTGAATGTTTGTGTGAGTTGCGGGCCACGCGGGGCGGCACGGAGCGGGCGTTTTATTTTTCTTTATCTCTCTCGCCCTCTCTCTTTCTTTCTCCGTTTCTGTCTTTGTATCTATATCTATATCTATCTATCTATCTATCAATCTTTCTATTGATCTATCTACATATTTGTCTATCTAACCAACTAAATAACTGACTGGCTGACTGACTAATTGACTGACTGACTGACTGACTGACTGACTGACTGACTAGCTAAACTAACTAACCAACTAAATAACTGACTGATTAATTGACTGACTGACTGACTGACTGACTGACTGACTGACTGACTGACTGACTGACTGACTGACTGACTAACTGACTGACTAGCTAAACTAACTAACCAACTAAATAACTGACTGGCTGACTGACTAATTGACTGACTGACTGACTGACTAACCGACTGACTAGCTAAACTAACTAACCAACTAAATAACTGAATGGCTGACTGAGTAATTGACAGACTGACTGACTGACTAACTGAATGACTAGCTAAACTAATTTACCAACTAAATAACTGACTGGCTGACTGACTAATTGACTGACTGACTGACTGACTAACTATACTAATCAACCAACTAAATAACTGACTGACTGACTGACTGACTAATTGACTGACTGACTGACTCACTGACTGACTACTTAAACTAACTAACTAACTAATTAAATAACCAATTAAATCACTAACTAACCAATTTACTAACTCTCTCTCTCTTTCTCTCTCTCTCTCCATCTATCTATTAATCTATCTATATCTCGTTTCGTCCTCTGCCTTCCTCTCACTTCGCCTCTAAACATGGCATGAAACCTTTCCCTTACCGTCTTCCTTTGCCTTCACAACCCACAATGACTTCGACTTTTCCCTTTCACAATGCAAAAAACCGCAGGACTTAAAGGGGCAACTGTTTACGAGTGGCCGGGTTACGTGGAGGTAATAATTGGTGCACTGTTCAGGCTGAGAGTCGTGACCGAGCCTCTGCCGCCCTTATGACCGCCCATCACCAGTCCTGTAAACCTTAACGCCAGCTCAGGAAAACGGCCGTGAGCACCCAGGCACACCGACACCTGGACGACTCAAAGGCCAACACCTGGATGACCCTCCTCGCGACTTACTCTCCCCACGACCACTGACTCTCTCTTTCCACGACCACTGACTCTCTCCACGACCACTGACTCACTCTCCTCACGAGCACTGGCTCACTCTCCTTACGACCACGACTCACTCTCCCCCCGATCGATGCCTAACTCACTGTAACTCACCCTTTTCATGACCACTGCCTGACTCTCCTTATGACTCACTCTCCCCCTTACACTCCCTGACTCACTGTAACTCACCTGTTCTACGACCTTTGCCTGATTCTCCCTGTAAGTTACTATCCCCGCGATGAGTAGGAATATATGGCTTCAAAAGGTTGTTTTACATGGGTGAAAGAGAAAATATATTGTTTTACGGAGGGGAAAACGAGTTATTCAGATAAACATACTTGGAAAGGTTGCTCGTGCCGATAACCACAGCAGCGAAACCACGAGACAAAGAACGGTAATTCAATATGTAGTCAAGAGCATGATCCGATGTAAAGCCTATGATATATCTAATTTAAGCGTTATGTGTTAGATCCACCACACGAGATGGAAATTCTTTATGATCAGATGAGACGTCTTCAATTCTGGGTCATCATCAAATAAGATACTGAATATAGTACTCATCTTCATTTTGATATGGGTTATGAAAAAGTGACATGTGATGTAAAACGAAAAAAGGGATAAAGTTTCAAAACCAATTAAAAAAAAAAAAAAACATTGTAAGTTGAAAGATCACGTCTGACTGGTAGTGAAAAAAATAAAGTTTCTGAGTCGTAAAACATTATTTTCAATAAATCAAAGTATCATCCAAAGACAGACGTTTGACAGCCCCATTAATAGTGCTCACAAAACAAAAAGTATTTTCCGATGAAGGATGTCAGACGCGAGACACTGATTTAGGAGGAGGCGTCGCATAGTTTAGATAGGAAATATAAACTTTAGTGCTAAAAGCCTGCAACAGTCATATTCTCTGATTCTGACGATGTCCAACTTTTCTTTATGTAAATTACTTTATCAAACGGCTGGAAGGTACTTGTATTTTTAATAGCAATACTATCTTGCCTTATTTCCACCGCCACCACATGTCTTACTAATTCAATCCTTTGTCAACCCCCATCCATGTCATTATAGGTCCATCAAACCATAGCATCTCTTACCTACACCGAGAGACAGAAGAGAGGAGAAGAGAAGAGGAGAAAAGAGAGAGAGAGAGAGAGAGAGAGAGAGAGAGAGAGAGAGAGAGAGAGAGAGAGAGAGAGAGAGAGAGAGAGAGAGAGAGAGAAAACAGAGACAAAGAGAGAAACACGAGAGACCGAGAGCCAGGGATACACACACACACACACACACACACACACACACACACACACACACACACACACACACACACACACATCATTACCTGGTTTGGGCCTACCTGGAGTCCTCTAATGTCTACACAAACACGCGCGTCCCGCACCCGCCCAGCCGCCTGCAGGAGGACGAGACTAACCTTAATTGCTCCCGAAAAAGGTGGACACAGGAAGGCGACTCCGGCCCTTGTGTAGCCGCCGGTGTGAATATACGATAAATTAGGCGTCTCATTGCTTGCCTCCGACTCTCTCCGCTCTCTCGTTCTGTCTGTCTATCTGTCTCTCTCTGTCTCCTCTCCTCTCCTCTCCTCTTTTCTTTTCTTTTCTTTTCTTTTCTTTTCTTTTCTTTTCTTTTCTTTTCTTTTCTTTTCTTTTCTTTTCTTTTCTTTTCTTTTCTTTTCTTTTCTTTTCTTTTCTTCTCTTCTCTTCTCTTCTCTTCTCTTCTCTTCTTTTCTCTTCTCTTCTCTTCTCTTCTCTTCTCTTCTCTTCTCTTCCCTTCCCTTCCCTTCCCTTCCCTTCTCTTCTCTTCTCTTCTCTTCTCTTCTCTTCTCTTCTCTTCTCTTCTCTCCTCTCCTTTCCTTTCCTTTCTGTCTATCTATCTATCTATCTATCCGCCTCTGGTCACTCTCCTATTGTTTGTTTTTCGTCCTCTTTCTTAGTTTGTCTTACCAATGATAGTCAGTTCAAAGTCATTTTTGTCTTACTGCTCGCCTCTAACACTTTCTCTCCTTCCCTCCACCTTCGTCTCTGTCCTACACTCTCCTATTGGTTGTTTTCGTCCTGTTTCTTAAGTTTGTCTTTCCAATGATAGTCAATTCCAAATCCTTATGTTTCAGTGGATTGATTAGTGGTTAGGTGAACTCCATGTCTGTTTCAGTTTACGACGAAAAAGTGATGAATACCCTCCGCATTTTCGACTCTGCTTCACTATTTGCCTTCCTGAGAATACATACACTTTTTCGTCTCGTGTTTCCTTACTAAGCCTTAACAGAAAATACGTAAAACCGTGGTTATGAATACTCTTTCTTCTCCGTTTCCTGCACGATAACTGTCGCTCCTCTGATGAACAAACGGTGTATACTCGATGTTCTTCCCCCAACGTTCCCAAGTTTGCCTTTCTAAGCATATACTTTCCGTCGATCTGCTGACATATTACAAGAGCCATGGATAAGGGTGCTGCTGTCTGTCCCTTCTGCATGCTGGATATGGGTCTTGGGCAGTTAAAAAGACGTAGCGTATCTTTAACAGTCGTGCGAAACTGTGGAGGACCATGATGCAGCCCCTCCTACTTATGTCTAGCCCGCCCCGCTTCTTACGTCTGTCCTTGGTCACTTCGGGCACACAACGACGCAGAACCTTCACGCCTCGACTGTAAATAAACTAACTGGAGTCGTGAACCTGTACATTCTTGGCGGCGCAGGAGTGTCAGAGAGGAAAAAACGGGGAGGAGAGGAGGGGAGAGGAGAGGAGGGAAAGGAAGGGGGGAGAAGAGGAGGGAGAGGAGGGGAGGGGAGGGGAGGGGAGAGAAGAGAATAAAAATGAGAAAAGAAGAGAAGAAGAAAAGAAAAGAGAAGTGAAGGGAAGGAAAGGGGGGGGGGGAAGGGAAGGAAAGGGAAGGGAAGGGAAGGGAAGGAAAGGAAAGAGAAGGGACGGGAAGGGAAGGGAAAGTAAAGAAAAGGGAAGAGAAGAGAAAAGAAGGGAAAGGAAGGGAAGGAAAATAAAGGTTAAAGGAGAGAAGGGCAAGAAAGGAAAGACAAGAGAAAAGAAGAGATTAGGAGAGAAGAGAAAATAAATTTAGAGAGGAGAAAAGAAGAGGAAAAGAGAGAAGACGCGAGGAAAGGAGAGGAAAAGAGAGATGGGCCACGTACGTCTGCTTAAGAGGAATGAAATCATCACCACCAAACCGGCGGCCGCGCTAACACAGGCGTTTAATGCTTCGCCCATAACAGGAGGCAGCCGCGCACGCCCGCCTAATAACAGAAGCCCGTCATGCGCGCGAAGAGTGGTTCCCGCGCCGCCTCCCGCAAGCCCTGGACTGTATTAAGGCGAAGGCTGATCAGATACTCGTGCATGTAATTACGATGGGATGGAGCGAACGATGAGGTCAAGAGGGAGTGGAGAGGTGATGGAGGTGAGGTGAGGTGAGGTGAGGTGAGGTGAGGTAAGGTGAGGAGAGGTGAGGAGAGAAGAACGGAGAAGAGGAAGAGGAGGATGAGGTAGGGGAAGATAACCAAGGAGACGAAAATGAAGAGCAAGAAGAACAAGAAAAAGCATAATACTAGAAAGAACAATAACAAAAAGAAAGACAAGAAGTTTATGAAGAACAAGAAGAACAAGAATAAGAACAAAAAGGAAAAAAAAGGACAAAAAAATACAAAAGCATAAAAAAGGAAAAAAAAAGGAAGGAAAAATAAAAGACAAGATATATATAGAGAAAATACAAGCAAAAAATCAATTCTCAAGGCAAAACAAAAGGATGAAAACTGAGAAATACAACAAAAAAAGGACGATAAACTAAACTAGGAGTAAGAAGTAAGGAGTAAGGCGCAGCAGAAGACAGACGTAGAGGCAGCAGCAACAGCACGCCTCACCTCCCTGCTGTTTAATTCCGTCAAGTGACTTCAAGGTTTCACGCGGGAAGGTCACCACGGCAGGCAGGCAGGTAGGTATTAGTGTGTGTGTGTGTGTGTGTGTGTGTGTGTGTGTGTGTGTGTGTGTGTGTGTGTGTGTGTGTGTGTGTGTGTGTGTGTGTGTGTGTGTGTGTGTGTGTGTGTTTTTGTTGTTCTTGTTCTTCCTCTTCATTTTCTACTTTATTTTCTTTTCCTTCTTTTTCTTTTTTTTTCTCCTTTTTTTTCTTTCTCTTCTTCGAAATCTACTTCTTCTTTATCTTCTTTCTCTTCTTCTTCTTCTTCTTCTTTCTCTTCTTATTATTATTATCATTGTTTTCCCATCCTTCTTTTTCTTCTTATTCTATTTCTTCTCCTTTCTTTATTTTCGTTTCCTCCTCTTCCCCTGTATGTGTTTTGTTCTTTTACTCGTTCTTCCTGTTCCTGTTCTTCGTTTTCTTAATGTTCTTGTTCTCCAGAGAGCGTTGTATCCCGTCACCAAGGAGGCAGTAGAGACCCCCTGAGCCTTCCTCGTGTCTAGAAAAGAGCTTAAAAACGGACACACGAGCACCAAGTCGCCTCAACACGCCGGGCACATAAAGGCCACATCGCAGGTGTTATCAAGAGGTGAGTGCTGCCAGGCCTGTTTAGGGAGCGGCCAGGTGCACTAAACACCGCACCCAACACATCACCCACCTCCCGCAACAGCCCACCCCCTTACCTCTCCTTGATAACGTCCCCTGCCCCGTCCTTGCCCGCACCCCAGCTTGCATCATCCCTCCCTCACACCCATGCAGTCTGACACGTAGTTACTCCCTCAGCCGTCTTTCCTTGCCTAAGATTATTCGCATATTCATTTCATTCAGACTAGCCTAAACGCCTTCCTCTTGTCCCTCGCCCTGCTGTTTCGTAAGACTTGTTTATCATTCTAAAACGTCGCAGGGCAGACAAAGAGAAACGTATATAAAAAAACCGGCATATAACTCCATACATTTTTGTTCAGTGTAATGGGACTACACAATTGATGGGAAATAGACATAGAATCCCAGACAATCCTGACACGTTTTTATTCCCTCAGTCGCATTCCTTAACATCGGATTATTCGCATATTCATTTCACTCATAACTGCTCATTCATTTCCAAGTTATAACCCAAATCATCATATCTGCTCCTTCCTTCCGTCTTTCACGCGTCCCACAATTCAACTTGCATTCCACATTTACAAAAATCAACAATCTCTTATCTTCACATTTCATAGAGTTAGCCTTCATTCATTGCATGTATATTAACCGAGCCCAGTTAATTCTATCGTCACTGAATTAATCAACATCTCAGTCTGTCAGTCATGAAGTCACTCAGTCAGTTAGTAATCTCTCTCTCTCTCTCTCTCTCTCTCTCTCTCTCTCTCTCTCTCTCTCTCTCTCTCTCTCTCTCTCTCTCTCTCTCTCTCTCTCTCTCTCTCTCTCTCTCTCTCTCTCTCTCTCTCTCTCTCATTCAGCTAATAATCCCTCACTTCACACGCAATCAGAACACAGCGCGTCTTAAAACCCTTCATCCACCTCACACCTTCTTCCCTTCCACCCACCACAACCCTCCCGAACACCTCCCCTCCCCCACTCACCCTTCACCTGAACCATACCCCCCTTCCTCCTCCTACTCTCCTTCCCTTACCTGCCTCACGTGACCCGCCTCGCCGCTTTCAATTATAGCGAAATTATATATATGAGTCCTAATGGATGTATGATTTCTCCTTACGGGTAATAATAGGGGCATTCTTTTATTTATTATTACTATTATTTTTTCCGGATAAAGAAAATGTGGCCAGGGGTTCATTTTCGGCAGTATTGGTGAGGAGTGTAAGGGTGGTTTTGCCATGGCTCTGTGTTGGGTATGTGACTGATGTGCATGGGTTGGTGTGTGTGTGTGTGTGTGTGTGTGTGTGTGTGTGTGTGTGTGTGTGTGTGTGTGTGTGTGTGTGTGTGAGTGTGTCTTTGTTTTTAAAGGTTTGATTGTTTAATGTATTTTTTTGTTTCGTTTTTATTTTTTGGTTGTTCTTTTCTTATTCTTTCTTTCTGTCTTTTTATAATCATTGACTCTCTCTCTCTCTCTCTCTCTCTCTCTCTCTCTCTCTCTCTCTCTCTCTCTCTCTCTCTCTCTCTCTCTCTCTCTCTCTCTCTTTCTCTCCCTTCTCTCTTTCTCCCCCTACTCTCTTTCTCCCCCTCTCTCTCTCTTTCTCTTTCTCTCATCCCCCCTCTCTCTCTCATCCCCCCTCTCTTTCCTCCACCCTCCCCCTCTCACCCACCCACACCCACACACACACACACACTTGCCGGCCCTAAATAATAAAATGACAAATGATAATCACAAACTCTCGCCCATGAAAATAACACACAGCCCGCGACTCTCCGCCTCTCCGTCGTGACGCTAAAGACTCGCTCCTTTCAATAGTCAGCGCGACTCGCACGACGTACAGCCGGAAAAAATCGGCCCAACACGACTGTCGGATCGTAAGTGCTGGTGTGGCGGGGTAATTACCGGACATGAACAGGTTAGAAGACTCATTTGCGGCCGCCCTGCCTGTCATCGGGTGCCCTAATGCCCTTACACCGCACCACCACCCCCCTGCATCGCCTCGCCTCGCCTGGACTCGCCTCGCCTGGGACCCGCCTCGTCTTCCCCTTCGCCTCCGCCTTTCTTCCTCTTCTTTTCTTGTTCTTGTTTTTTGTTCTTTTTATTCTTGTTGTTCTTCGTTTTCTTTATTTTCTTCTTCTTTTTCCTCTTCGTATATTTTCATTCCCAATTTTAAAGTATTCATCATACTTCTCCTTCTTCTTCTTCTTCTTCTTCGTCTTCTTCTTCTTCCTCTTCTTTTTCTTCTTCTTTTTCTTCTTCTTCATCTCCGTCTTCTTCATCTTCTTCCTTTTCTTCTTCCTCTATTTTTCCTTATCTTCCTCTATTTTTCCTTATCTTCTTCTCCTTCTGTGTGTGTGTGTGTGTGTGTGTGTGTGTGTGTGTGTGTGTGTGTGTGCAGTTACCCATTCTTCTTGTTCTGTCTTCCCACACCTGCCTTTCCTTTGTATTACCTCACACTTTCCTTACCTTGCCTAGCTCACCCTTGCCTCCTCCTTCCCATCTTTGCTCTTCCTCACCTAACACTTTGCATGCTCACGACGGTCGCTCAACATGTGACTTAAAGCAACAAAAGAAACGTCTGGATATGAATAAGGTATTGTTTTCCCCATGTATTCGTCACCCTTCCAGTAGAGCCTTTAGACCCTCAGCCTCAGAACTAAGGGAAATAGATCGGTTCTTATCGCTCTATTACATTCTTCAAGGTATATTATGGCTTGTATTTTCAGACGATTTAGGCTCTCACGACAAATATATCCATAGGGTACAGAAGGGACAAGTAGGGCTCTAATGAGTATTGTTTCCCATTCACGGTACAGAAGCTTCGTTAAAATATCACTAGGCTCACGAAACTACCAATGGAGGTAACCGCAATATCTACAACAGCCTTATCAATTATGTTAGTGTAAGCCTCAATTTTTTTCAGGTAAAGAAAGTAGCTCAAGGGGAAAAAAGATGAAAACAACATCAAAAAACTGTATGTATTGCTCCTATAAAAGATAACTGAAATGAGAGACCAGAAGAGGTGTCAATTTCGGATGGAGAGGTAGGAGTCTTGATGCTGATGATGTTTAACCCGTCCGCTGCGATTGTCATGGATTTGGCCTTCACTGGTAGCCTGGTTACATTATACTCCCAGGTCTTTCTCTGCCTCTGTGGTGGAGAGTGCAGTGTTTCCCATGTGGTATTGGTGTGCTGGATATCTCCTCCCAAGGTGCAGGACTACATTTTTCTTCACTGAATTGTAGCAGCCACTTTTTGTTCCATTCCTGTAACTTGGTGATGTCTTCTGGTAGGGAATTCGCAGTCAAAGGAGTTAAAAATATGGATATAAAAGAAACTAAGCTCTTCTGTGGCGACTCATTAGTACTTTTTATAAGAGCACTGATTAATGGGCTTTCATATTTATTTATTTATTTATCTACTGACCTGCTTCTTTTACAGTTCAAACAAGATCATCTGCCAAACAAGTAACATTAAAGTAAGCTCCTCCGCTCTACGCTCACTCTCGCAGGTGTTCGCGGCGTGCCTTGTGGGTGATATCAGTTATGAGCAGCACGAATCAACGGTTTTTCTAGATGTGTTACGCTGATTATTCTTAATGTTGAGGAGGATGAGACGCCGACTTCATACAGCTCTCCGGTCCACCTTGGCTCCAGAAACTTGTTTGTATAAAGTGTAAGGAGTAGCACATGATTTATTTGTGGAGGGATGTTAACTTAAATGAGACGCGATAAATTAAGCTGAGTGCGGTAAATTAATTGCCAACAGTGATGAGCAAAACAATATATACAGCCCCGCGTAAAACACTTTAATTATTTTTGCCACAGCGTCTCATATATAAGTTACACTCGACTATGATCCTCTCAGATAAGATTCGATGAGCAGGATGTCCTCAACACACTTGTAAAAAAGGGGTAGCATACGTTTTATGGAGAAATCTTCTTCCACACACAAGAAATGATGAGTTTTTTCATTAATTCATTTATATAAGTTTCTTCTCTTGAAACAAAACAAACTATATACTATATATTGCGTCTCTGCAGTGCATAATGGCAGGATGAAATGATGAGTTTTTTCATTAATTTCATCATATTACAGTTTCTTCTACTTGCAGAAACCAAACTATATAGCTGATATATATTGCGTCTGCAGTGCATAATGGCAGGATGAGAAGGATCCCAGTATGTAAACAATATGTAGAAATTTTACGCTACATAAACTTCAGAGAGCAGAAAGGTATGATATTGCGTGTCAGATGCAGCATTCCAGATGTTTAATATTTATAGAGACAAACAGACAGACAAAAGACAAAAAGACAGACAAACATTCCTACAGACACAGACAAACAGATACAGATACACAAACAGACAGTAGGCAAGAGACAGAAAGGAAAAAAACAACAAGAAAAGAGACATTTAACAATTAGCAAAAGCTTTCTCATAAGGCCGAGAGATGACAAAAAGAAACAGACAGAAAATAAAAATAAAAACAAGAAAAAAAAGACAGATTTAGAAAGGCAAAAGCTTTCTCATAAGGCCGAGAGATGACCAAATAAAAAAGGACAGACGGACAGACAGACAGACAGACAACAAAATAAGAGTTCACAGATTTAATGAGGCAAAAGCTTTCTCATAAGACCGAGAGATGACCAAATAAAAAAGGACAGACAGACAGACAGACAGACAACAAAATAAGAGTTCACAGATTTAATGAGGCTAAAGCTTTCTCATAAGACCGAGAGATGACCAAATAAAAAAGGACAGACAGATAGACAGACAGACAACAAAATAAGAGTTCACAGATTTAATGAGGCAAAAGCTTTCTCATAAGACCGAGAGATGACCAAATAAAAAAGGACAGACAGACAACAAAATAAGAGTTCACAGATTTAATGAGGCAAAAGCTTTCTCATAAGACCAAGAGATGACCAAATAAAAAAGGACAGACAGACAGACAACAAAATAAAAGCCACAGATTTAATGAGCCAAAAGCTTTCTCATAAGACCGAGAGATGACCAAATAAAAAAGGACAGACAAACAGACAACAAAATAAGAGTTCACAGATTTAATGAGGCAAAAGCTTTCTTATAAGGTCGAGAGATGACGGACAGACAGACAGACAAACAACAAAATAAAAGCCACAGATTTAATGAGAGGCAAAAGCGTTCTCATAAGGCCGCGTGAGGGATGGCAGTGTCCGCCTCTGCCGCCGAAGCGAGGCAGAACGGCGGACTATATCAAGACGCGTCTCTCCGCTGACCGCCAGACTCGTTCTCGAAAACCCAGACGCCCAGAGAAAGTGCAGGCGAAGACAAAAGGAGTATTTCAACATTTAGGACAAACGTGTGGCTACAAACAAATGCACGTCCACACACACACACACACACACACACACACACACACACACACACACACACACACACACACACACACACACACACACACACACAGAGCCTGATACGGTTAATTAAGCACATTTTAAAGTCAACGTCTCTCGCTGCCCCATTAACTAACACAACATAAAGCGACTCTTTCATTAATTCTACCAAAGGACGATTAATTCATATAACTTGATGCGTTTTAAGAATGATGGAATATTTTTTAGATTTTTCGTGTTTTTTTTTTTTTATCATCATCGCGACAGACTCCACTGACACAACACCAGACCTGCACCGCCAGCCACTCCAGACATTCTGCGTCATTCTCCGTCCCAAAAGAGCAACGCCAGGACCACCCAACGCAGGCAGGGTATACATTCCTGGCCTACAAACGCTCCGCTGACCGCTCGCCGGACAATGGGAACGGTATGTGCTGACGTGCAAGGCTGGGAGGCAAACACACACAGCCAACGGAAGAGAAAAAACAGCACGACACAACATTTCTCATGCGCTCCTATATCAAATCGCTCTGGGCTGAAGACGCCGTTCCTTGCACTTCACACGCGTATAAACCGACGGAAATAGAAGTAGGAGAGAAAAGGGAACGACAGCATCTTCCATAGGTTCTTAGATAGATTCGTTTTGGCCTAGAGACGCTGTTCCCTGCACTCCACACGCGTATAAACCGATGGAAGAGAAAAAAGGAGCAGGACTTGACATCTTTCATACGTTCTTTCATCAAATCGTTATGGCATGGAGACGCGGTTCCCTGCACTCCACGCGTTTATTTACCAACGGAAAACGGAAGAGAGACAAGGGTACAACACAACATCTTTCATATGATCTTATATCGAAACGCCTTTGCCTGTATAGACGATATTCAGTTAACGTTAAGTCGGTAATACTTTTCACTGTGGGTTCTGCATCTGCATCTTAATTCCTCTTTTTTTCCAGTGTGTTTAGTAGAGCAGGCAAGGAGGCAGGCAGGCAAACACGAGATAAAAGAACATACCACACTCCACCAACTCTTATGCCGAATATGTCCCCAGCTTCAAACAAGTTTTTGACACTTCCTGGCGGTGCTCATGACTCCCACCAACACACGACAAGCCACCGGGCCACATAGCTTTACCTTTTACGCGAGGCAGGCGCGGGAGGTACGAACGAGGTACAGAGATCAACAGGGCGATTCTTGTGCACCGGGAACCTTTCAGCGGAGACGGTAGCGCCAGGGCCATCGGTGAGGGGGGGAGGAGGTAAGGGGGTAGAGGCAGAGTGCAGGGTCCAGCTCACCCGGAACAGGAGCAGGGGTCGCCAGGATGCCGCGAGGGGAGGGATGAGGAGCCATGTGGGTGCCAGGGGGGTCAAGGGGTGCCGGGGGGGTAGGGGAGGTGCGGGAAAGTGGTCCACTCAAGGCCAGTTTTTGCCCCGTCTTGTAACCTTCGCTCGGGACTGAAGATGCCACCAGCTCTCCCATTTTTTGCTCCTCTCTCTGTCTCTCTCCCCCTCACCACCATCACCCTCTCCCTCTCTCTCTCTCTCTCTCTCTCTCTCTCTCTCTCTCTCTCTCTCTCTCTCTCTCTCTCTCTCTCTCTCTCTCTCTCTCTCTCTCTCTCTCTCTCTCTCTCTCTCTTACGCCATCCATGTATCCCTGTTTGTTAATTAAAATCCTGTCTCCATGCAGCCGAGTGATACATTTGTAGTGCTCCGGTGTGTGTGTGTGTGTGTGTGTGTGTGTGTGTGTGTGTGTGTGTGTGTGTGTGTGTGTGTGTGTGTGTGTGTGTGTGTGTGTGTGTGTGTGTTTATATGTTTGTGAGTGTGGACGTGAGACAGGCACACAGACAGACAGATAGACAGACAGATAGACAGAAAAACAGACGAAGAGACACAGAGAAACATCATCCTCAACAGAGAGCCGAAGTAGTGTTTACCACGATTGAGGGTCTTTTTTTTTTCTCTCTTTCCTCCTGCAAGTCACCGTCTAGGCCGAGGCTGCTGATGTCTCTGTTACTTAGTGTCCGGCAGAAGACGAGGGAACAGGCTGCTACATGGTCCTTCACAGCCATTATTAGTTCTGTTCCCGACGCTATCCTCATCTTTATACATATACAATTATTATACATTCATTCTCGTAACTTCCTCACATTATCTATCGCACAGTCGCTCTTTCTAACCATTCTTTAAGTTACGGTTTCTTTCATTTTCTTTTCTTCACACTCTCATCTGCAATCCTCTATGCTGTATCTTTCACCGCTATGCTCATTCCAACGCTAATCTCACCCTTATACATTAATATTGCCGTGAACTCCCTTACAGAGCCTATCCCACATTCGCTCCTTCTAAATATCTCCCAAGTTATGATTTCTCTCTTACTGTATATCCTTCATATTCATATTTATTTCTCTATAAGGATTATATCAACGTTATCCTCACCGTAATAGGAATGCAATAAATTCCGTAAAATTCCTAAGATGATTTTTCCCATAGTCGCTCCTTTCAAACTATCTCTGAAGTTATGATTTTTCTTTCACTGGATTTCTTTTTCATAACCTCATCTGTGTTCCTCTCTATTGGATCTTTCACTTTTTTTCTATAATAATCTTCAACTAGCGATATTTTCCTTTGCCATTATTTGTATCTTCATTTTTTTATCTAATGTTTCTCGGCTCCTCGCACACTATATCCTCTTCTTAATAATTACGCCATAAATATGTTTGTTTATCTTCATTTTTTTACACTTGCCAAACGTCTTCCAATGTTTTCTGTCTTTATTCTATATTTATCATCTCTACCATTATCGTATCTCGCTATCTTCGTATCTTCCCACGCTCCCATTCCTGCAAAGTTTCTTACTTGTTGTATAGCTCTTTACTAATCCTTAAAAAAAAAAACATACTTTGCCCCATTCTCTCTCTCTCTCTCTCTCTCTCTCTCTCTCTCTCTCTCTCTCTCTCTCTCTCTCTCTCTCTCTCTCTCTCTCTCTCTCTCACCGCCTCTTCCTTCCTCCTCCCCCAGTTTAATATAATGCCTTTTTTTTTTTTTTACCAACTCCGCCTCACTCATGCCCCGTCCTGTCGCCACCTCACTTTTTTCTCCATGCTTCGCTCCAGGTCAAGGAACAGTTGTGGAGGCGAAGGAACAAACACTAGGGACTTATAGATAGAAGTGACGTCATCCAACACTATGTCTTGTGTTGCAGTGTGTTTTGGATATAAGCGTTCGGTGTGACCTTGCCTCGTCTTCTCGTCTCTCTCGTCTTCATCTTGTTATTTCATTCCTTCTTCCATGTCTTCTGTCGTTCATGTCTCTCAGTCCTCTTTCTCCGCGTCTCTGGCTTCCTATCTATTCATTCTTTCTCCCATGTTCTCTGTTTCTTACGTCACTCATCCTTTCTGTCTCTGGCTTCCTCCTTTCCTTCTTCCATACACTCCCTTATCCATTATGTCACTCATCCTTTTCTTTCCCGTTGCTGGCTTCTTCCCTTTCCATTCCTTCCCCTTTCGTCCCTCCCCCCTTTCCTCTCCTAATCCATTCCTTCTCTCATGTATCATCTTTTTCTCACCTCTTTCCTTCCTTCTATTCTATTCCTTCCACCATCCACTCTATCCTTTCCACATCCTTTTCCTTCCTTTTCCCTCATCCTACTCCATCCCTTTGCCCAGTTCGTCCCTCACTTCCTCTTCTTGCATTCTCGTACTTTGTCCTCCCCTCTCCTCTACCCATTCCTTTCCTTATTGCTTGACTAGAATAAGGATGAAGGTCTCTAGCTCGCTGTGTGTGTGTGTGTGTGTGTGTGTGTGTGTGTGTGTGTGTGTGTTAATATAACTGGTGTGTACTTATGCGTGCTGAGGAAAATGTGTATGTGTATTTTCCTTTTTTTTTTTTTTTACTTGAGGTGGACGCGAGCCGCTGCAATGTGCGTGGTCATGTACGTGCCGAGCGTGTGTGTACGTTTTAAAGATGTCCGATAATCGTGTCCGTGTGTACTTATGGTCGTTTATCCTCCTCTGTATCCGTGTGATGCATTGGATAATTTAGGGTTAGTTCTCTGTGTGTGTGTGTGTGTGTGTGTGTGTGTGTGTGTGTGTGTGTGTGTGTGTGCGGGCGCGCGTGCACATACATGCCTCTCACTTTCTCCAGCCTTCTCACAGCATCCCATGGAGAGCTAAGGTCATCTCTTCGCAGTGACTCAAGGCAGCACCGCCCCTACACGCATCCCTCTCCCACACACACACACACACACACGTACACACACACGAACACACTTAAGGCCCTAACCACCTCCCTAAACACAACACCGGCCTGGAACAACCCCTGAATATGGCCAACCATCCATCCCGGACCACCACTTCTGATAACAGCTTCCTCCCCTCTGACCCCTCGTTACTGCCGCCCCGCACAAACCACCACCTCTGCTAATTGCCTCGCGCTCCTACCCCGTTACTAGGCAGCCTTGGGGGACTTGGGAAGCTCGCTCTAGGTGGACTGGTGACCTCCGTGCTGGTGTTTTTTTGGCCTTCACTGAACACACTGCCGCCGCTGTTGCTTCGTCCTCTCCCTCGCCTCTCTGCTGCCCGAGGACCCAAGACGAGCAGGAAGTCCCAGTGGCTCCGTCCAGTGTGTGAGCGCCAGATCGGAGAGGCAGGATTATCTTAAACCGTTTATTTGCCTGTCTGCATGGCATGGTTGGTCCCGTGGCTGGCTGGCTGGCTGGCTCGGTCGCTCGGATCTCTTCTTTTGTCCTCACCCATTCCCTTCCCTTCCATCCCTTGCCTTCTCCATGCCTTGCCTCTTTTCTCCTCACTTTTCTTCCCCTCTCTTCTTTCCTCTTATCGCCTCATTTCTCTTCTCTCTTCTCTCGTCTTCTCTTTTCTTCCCTTCTTTTATCTCTTTTCTTTCTCCTCTTTTTTATTCTGCTCTTTCCTTTTTTTCTGTTCTTCTCACTTTTATTCTTTTCTCTCTTAATTTCTCTTTCCTCTGTTCCTTTCTTCCCTCTTCTTTTCTTCTCTATTTTCTTCTCTTCCCGCTTTTTCCCTCTTCCCTTTTTTACTCACTCGTCTTCTCTTCCTTATATATTTCAGATCACTTCCTAAGACCTTTTTTTTACTACTTCAACATGCGGCCTCCATGTTCACACCGCCGGGCGCTCTACGTGGGCAAAAAAAAAAGAAAAAAAAGAATAATCGACGAGGCTTTAACGGCACCAGTTTGTTTACAGCCCATTAGAAAGCCTTGCCTAATACGTACATTAATAGTGTTCTTTACACGCATATTCAAATCAGTACTTCGTTCGATCTTGTATCCACGTTGTCTTCCTTCACTCGACTCGTGTACGTAGAAGAATAAGACGGTGAGAGTCTTTTATTATTTGCATGGACAGTGTTAGTCCTTTCTTTATTTACCTTCATTTGCAATAGGAAACGTTTGTACATTTACTTCTGCTGCCTTTTTCTTCCTCTTACTCCAGTGTTTTCTTCTTTCTCCTCTTTTCTTATTTACATCCTTGTCCTCGTACTTTCCTCCTCCTTGTCGTCCTCGTCCTCTTCCTCGTCCTCCTCTATACTCGCGTTCATCGTCAGGAGTTTCAAGTGTATTATTTTTCTGTCTTCCCATTGGTCGCCGGTGAAACCTCAATTAGAATACGCAGTGCAGTTCTGGTTCCCCATTTATGAAGGATATACCTCGTTCGAAAGGGTACAGAGAGGCTACACGAAAATTATGCAGATGTTGAGGGCACAGCCGTATAAAGAATGACTCAAGGTACTCGACTTTTTTACACTGGGCAAGAGACGACCATTCTGGGAAGTATCATACAGGTTTTTAAGTACCTGAACATGTTTATTTTACGATCAATACTAACCGCACACCTCGGAGTAACAGTCTGGCTATCAAAGCTGGACGATTGAACATATATTGGCAGGATAATTTTTTAGTCATCCATCGTTGGAGCAAACTTCCTGCAAAAGCGGTTAATGCAAAAATCAATCTTGTTGAAAAAAAAATCGCCAATCATTATTCCGTTGCGATATGAGTGATTTCAATGCATCCATAAGTACGTAGAGCAAGTACTTAGTCTTTTGCATGTCACGTAAGCGCTCAATGAAAACATGACATTATTGAGGCGGGCTTTATGTTGGATGCTCTTCCATGCTCTCTCCCTCTACTCTTCCTCCTCCAGATCATCATCATTGGCATCATCGCTATGGTTCAAGTACGATTTCTAAGTTTCGTTTTATTCATTTCTCGTGACGTTTAAGATTTTCTCTCCATCCACCACCACCCCGATCTTCCTCATCCATCATCCTCACCAAAACTAACTTTCACAGCCACCCAACACCACCAACACGACCCTCTACACCATCGCCTATTTCTCAACAACAAAACGACTAACTTCCTACTCCTCTGCCACCATTCAATCGCTGCCGCCTCCCCGACCTTCAGTACTTCCCTCCCCACCGACACAACACAACGTACCCTCCTCCACCAGTACTTATCTCCTTCAACATCTCTTTACTAATACCCTTCCCATCACTACAATGTACCTCATCTCTCTCCCTCCCGAAGTCTTATTACAAAACGGTTCCTATTTAACTCCACTGTCACTCCTGTTCCCTCCACTTCCTCTTTTACTAACCACCATCATCACCCCTCCCCTCCAATCATCACTATTCACCCTACCGAAATCTTAGCATACCAACACCCCTCTTCTGCCACCTCTCCCCTCCATCATTACCAACAACAAGCCTTTTTCAACTCTGCAACCATAGCCCTTCCCTCCACTTCCTCCTCCTCCTTCCACCAATACTTTTTTTTCCCTCTCTCCACCACTGAAACCACAGCAAACACCTCCTTAACTTCACCACCAAACTCTTCTCCTCCCCTCCACCTTCCCTTTTCCATACCACCTCCATCATCACCACCAGTACCTCTCCTCCTTTCCCACCAGTACAAAAGCCCACCCTTCCCCCACTACCTTATCCGTTTTCTCTATTTCTTCATACTCTTCCTTCCTTTGCCCTGAACGTAACTTTCCCACCGTCCTCCTTCCAGGCATTCCTACGGCCGTTTATTTATTTTCATCAGAGTGGAAGTTATCATTGTATATCGCCATTACCACCACCACCACCACCTCCTCCTACTAGCCACTACCACCACTTCTAAAACCGAAAGTCAACCAGCACTGTCTCCACCACAATCACCACCGCTACCACCCACCTCACAACCGGTATTTTCGTGTGCTCGCAAACACCGCCACAACACCGAACGAAACTTTCACTACTATAAATAAAGCAGCAACATTCCTCCACCATTTCTGGTTATTAAACAAAAGTAATACATTCGTGCTTATTGATGTAGCACGAAAACAATGTAACAGGAATCGGGGTGTGGAACCGATTAGACAACAGTAACATGACCTCATCCTTGCTCCCTCCCATCGCTGTGCCTACTCCTTCTAAGCACCTTTCACTGCCCCCTCGTCCCTCCCGCAGCACCTCGCCACAACGGGACTGTCCTCACCGCCGCTGTGTTTTCCTTGCAAGTAATTCCATTCAATCCGTGCATCTGTTGTATGCAGATATTCACGACAAGCAAACAGGCGATTCAATCTCTATACAAGGACGAGGAGAGCTAGCAGGAGCGGCGACGGAGGCGGGAAGGGAGTGTGTGAAGGGGGAGTGAGCGGGTAGGGCGGTGAGCGGTCATCCGTTGGCCTCGCTGGGTCGCACTGGGGTCGTCACGTGCCCTTGCCCCCGTCCGTGGTCCCTGAATTTCACTGGAGGGTCGTGCGGCCGCCATTAGCTATGCAGGAAACGGGCCTGCGAGGGTCAGCCTCTCACGCCGGCGCGGGGAGTTAGGAAACGGCCTGAGATTGTTGGGAAAGGCTGAGCGGCCGCCGTGTCATTACGAGCGCTCGCTGTTAAGCGGAAAGTGGACACGAGGAAATATATCATTGTTAAAATTCATTGGCTTTATTTCAAAAGAGAGGCACACGGGACAAATACTGTGAAAACCCGTCGTGTTTATAAGGCATGGAAATTAATACATTTATTCACACGCGGGTGATGAGAATACGCAAAAGGTGCAAATTTTATGGAATATTTTTGATATGACGACAGTGACGCAGACAACGGCCGACATGCTTACACGGTCCGCGGGACGCTTCAACGCGGTGCCGCGGCGGGCAGGGAGCGGCCACGGCTGCTGCCTCCCCCAGCAGCGGAGGACGTGGCCCAGGCAGCGCAACGAGGAGAAAGAAGAAAATGCAACGCAAACACACCCTCTTGACAAGTACGGTTGACCCCCAATACTGAATTAAGTTGTTTGTTTTCCATTTTCGTCGAAAAGAGAAACTTAAATGTGCACGGCACATATGTTCATTAATTTTCCCGAAGATCAGAAATTATTCGACAAAACGTAAAAATGCTGCTTGTTGACAGAACTCTTTCCTGGGTACATCTGATGCTTACCGTTCCTGGTGACTTACGGGGCTGCAGTAACACCTGCGGGCAGAGTACACCTTGGTTCACATGTTACGGTCCCGCTCGGTACGAAGAGTCAATCGGCCGAGGGTGTGAAGTGTTGGGATGCAAGCAATGACAACACGTCCATAAATTATGATATCCTCTTGACAGCTCTCCCGCGTTTAAAAATGTTCGCACTCTGCTTCGGACCGGCCTGACTAGCAACACTCCCCCCCCACCCCTCCCTCCGGCTCCCTCCTCCTGCTGTCCTCCCGCGCTGCTCACTTCCTCCACCAGAGAGGTCTCAAGTCGTCTGGGTCCTAAAACATAAGTACGTACAATATATATTTTTTATTCATTCTAACATTCACCTCACAATTCTCACTCGTCCTCTCATTTGGGTATCCATTGCCTTTTATCCGTCCTCCTTATTTGCACTTCTAATTATAATCATTACCTCAGCTGCCACCACCTTCTCCTCCTCCTCCGTCTACATCCGCTTTCCATCTCCCCTTCTCCTCCTTCCTTCCTCCTCGCGTCACCCTCCAGCCCTGCACCACTCCCCCACTCCACCCTCCACCCCGCATCGCACCGCACCTCCAAGCCTGCCGTCACCCGCCAACACCTCCTCTACCCCACCCAGTCGGTCCCCGTCAAGACAGCCAAACCCACCAAACGAGTCTCTTCTTACGGCCGTTTTTATAGCCCAGACCGCGAGAGCATCTTCGCCCCACGGCCCAGTGAGAATCTGGGTTAAGAGCCGCTTCTCACTTCGCGCTGGGGCCGGCTGGAGGCGAGAGCAGGTGACCAGAAGCCCCTCAGCACAGGTAGGAGGGGAAGGAGGAGACGCAGATGGGGGAATGGGGGAGGGGCAGAGTCCATTAAGGTATGTTCCAATGCTATATATTCATGAAAGGCGTGTAGAAGAGGAGCTTAGAGTCGTGGAAAGGGACAGGAGAGGATGTCAAGAATGGAGGAAGTGGAAGAATCAGAAGGAAAGAAGAGAAAGCGTGTGTCTAGGGTATCGGAAGTCTCATAACCAGAAAATGGGACGTGAATTGTGAGTTGTGTATGAGGGATTAAAACAAAAGAGACGATAACGTATAATCACTGAATGAGAAAGCTGCAGGATTTCTCGTTAACAAATGGGCGGAGCAATTACAGTGAAGGGAGCAAGTAATAGAAATATATTACAAGAGAGGAAAGCTCCGGGGGGATTATCAAGAGAGGAAAGGGTTATATATTAATGTCAGGGGTGAGAGAGAGAGAGAGAGAGAGAGAGAGAGAGAGAGAAAAACCCACAGACAAACAGACATATACAGCCACAGATATACCGACAGACATACTTAGACAGATACATGAAGAAGAAAAAACAGCTCAGATGAAAGTAAATATAATAAATAAATAAACAAACATAAATGACCTGCTGAAAAGAAGAAGAGAAAGGGAGAACTAAAAAAAAACAATCAGGTGGAGTCTTTTTTTTAGAGTAGAGATGAAAAGAGAAACATGGGCTGTAAATCACATCCCAAACTTGTATAAGGAATGGAAAGGAGGGGAGAGGAACCACAGGGGGAGGAGGAGGAGGAGAAGGAGGAGTAGAAATGACTTGGCGAAGACTTGAGGGGTGAGAGAGCGAGTGAGTGAGTGAGACAGCGAGTAAGACTGCTTGGTAATAAATGGAATGTATGGAAAATGTAAGAATGTTAAGAGGTGAGAGACGCAGAAGAGGAGGAAAAAGAGGAGAAGGAGGAGGAAGGGTATTTAAACGGAGAGAGAAAGAGGAAGGTGAGAGAAGAAAACAGTGAAGTGGAGGAAGAGGACGAGGAAGAGAAGATGAAGGTAGTGGAGAAAAAGAAGGTGGAGCAGGAAGTAGAGGAAGAGGAGGAGAAGGTGGAGACGGTGAAATAAATGGTAAAAATGACAGTGGTGGAGGTTGTAGTGGAGGAGAAGAGAGAGGAAGGAGAGGAAGGGAGAAGGAAGAGATGCAATGGAAAATGACAGAGAGGAAATGGGAGAAACTGATGCAAGATGTGTTTAAATCAAGGAAGCGTTTGAATGGAGCAAGATATAGCGAGATAAAACATGAGACAGAGTTTGGCTTGGGTTGGGTTGGGCTACGATAGGGGGGGGGGAAGGGGAGTGTGGAGTGTGTGGAGCAGGTTGGAGAAGGGAGTGGAGGGAGGAGGGTTGGGCCAGTGAAGTGGAGGAGGAGGAGGAGGAGGCAGGTTGGCATGCGGTACGCCACTCGCAACTCCTGATATGTTAATGTTTATGGCTAAAGTGGGCGTTCTCTCTCTCTCTCTCTCTCTCTCTCTCTCTCTCTCTCTCTCTCTCTCTCTCTCTCTCTCTCTCTCTCTCTCTCTCTCTCTCTCTGTCTATTTTTGTCTATCTCTGCTTCCGACAAAGTCCATGTCTGTCTGTCTCTATCAGTCTTGCATCTCTCTCTCTCTCTCTCTCTCTCTCTCTCTCTCTCTCTCTCTCTCTCTCTCTCTCTCTCTCTCATCCCCCCCCCCTCTTTCTCCCCATCCCTTTCCCCTCTATCTCTCTCTCCCCCTTTCCTCTCCTCTCCCTTCCTCCCCCACTTCCTCTTCCCCCAACTCTCTACCCCCTTCCTCTCCACCATCCCTTTTCTCCCATCCCACTCCTCCCCTTCCCCTCCCCCTTTTCTCTCCTCCGTTCTCTATCTCCCCCTCTTTCTCTTCCCCACTCCTCCTACTCCCCTCCATCCCAAAGCAATTTTCCAGCAGCCCCGAAACACAACAAAATATTAAACGCCCTCCGCCTCCGTGTTATCAGGCCCCGCTAAGTGTTGTGATGGCGCATGCTTTCCGCCCGCTCGTCGGCACAGTTAAGCGGAGAGGACAAGCCCCGGTGATGGCCGTAAAAAAAGCAGCTTTGATTGGCTATTCATAGTTCTCAAACCCTCTTGCTTCCCCCCTCCCCCTCTCCCTCTCCTTCCTCCGTCTCGCTCTTCGTCCGTCCCTCCCTTCCTCTTCCTCATGGCTTTCCCCCGCTGGTGCTTATCGAGTCATTAACAACATGGAATTATCGGAGCAGGAAATCGCAGAATGGTAATTGCTGTACGTTTTGCTGTTTAGGTTTGTATCTGCGTGTGCTTCCTCGTCTATCAGTTTTCATCCACTGTTTTTTTGTTTGTTTTTATGAAGGTTATTGCAAGAACAGGAACCTACTGCCTTTGATCTTCTCTTAACTGTTGTCCTTCCTCCCCCACACACCCTCCCTTCCGCTTTCTTCACCTCCTCCAATACTGTCTCTCCTCTTCCTCCAACTGGCCCTCCTAAACTAAGCTACTGTAGTCCTTCTTTCCCCACTTCTTAGCTTCTTCGCTCCCTACACCTCCTTCATCTCCTTTTCCCGCACTTTTTTTTATCAAGGGTTTAATGAGAAGAGCAACCTCCTGTCTTTTCCTTTTCCCCTAACTGTACCTTCTTTACTAACTAACCTATGTTCTTCCGTTCCCCTTCCTCCAGCCCCTTTCTTCGCTTCCTCCTACACCTCCTCCATCTTCATTTCCTGTACTTTTTTTATCAAGGATATAATGAGAAGACCGACCTCCTGTCTTTTCCTTTCCCGTAACTGTACCATCTTCACTAACCTAATTCAGTCCTTCTTTTCCCCTACTTCTAGCTCCTCCGCTTCCTCCTACATCTCTTCCATCTGTTACTACACTATTTTTAAGCAAGAGTATAGAAAAAAAAACTATTCTGTCTTTCCTTATCCCCTAACTGTATATCCTCCACTGACCTACTCCTGTCCTTCCTTCCCCTTCCTCCATCCCTTCTCAGCTTCCAACACCGCCTCCATCTTCTGCTCCTGTTACTGTCTTTCCTCTTCCTCCAACTGTACCTTCTTCACTAACCTCTTTTCGCCTTTCCTTCCTCCATCTCCCACTCCTCCGCTTCCTCCTCCGCCTCCTCCATCTCCCAGCACTTCGCCACCTTTCCGCTATTCATCCCCCGAGCCCTTGTGCCCTTGTGATCTTGTGTGTGTGTGTGTGTGTGTGTGTGTGTGTGTGTGTGTCCGCTCACCTGCACGGGGCAACACAGGTAAGGAGTGCGTTGGCGTTCCTCCCACCTGCCCCGCGCTCAGGTGGCCTCCGTTGAGTGTGTGTGTGCGTATGTGCGTATGTGTGTGTGGTGGGTGGGATGGGGGGAGTGTAGATTTTGTTTTGCTAGGTCCTTCCTTGATCCAGCTTTTTAAGGTTAAAGAAATGTGGTAAGGACAAACTTGTGTAATCTGTTTGTATATATGTATGTGTGTGTGTGTGTGTGTGTGTGTGTGTGTGTGTGTGTGTGTGTGTGTGTGTGTGTGTGTGTGTGTGTGTGTGTGTGTGTGTGTGTGTGTGTGTGTGTGTGTGTGTGTGTGTGCCTGTGCGTGTGTGTGAGTATAAAACGTGTACACGAGCACGCAAACATCCATCAGCAGGAAAAGAATGCAACAACAGCAACAACAACAACAACAACAGCACCCCCACCCCAACTACCACCACCACCACCACCACCACCACCAGCAAGAGCAACAACAGCAGCAAGAAGCGGGGCCGTAACTCTCCACAATACACAAGTGCCGGCGGCCAAGATTTCACTTACGTCCTCTTGCCGTCACTGGAGGACCCTGGGTGGCCTCCAAACCTTAGAGTCCAGTGCGCCGGGGGGAGGAGGAGGAGGAGGAGGAGGAAGAAGAAGCGTCTGAGGGGGGTAGGGGGGGGAGGGGAAGGGGAGAGTCACTAGAGGGGTTAGGGGGGAAGGGGGGCGCACCGTGAGATCAGCATTTAGTGACTCATGTCCTTAAACTCTGACCTATTAATCTTTTAAATGGACAGCCTCCCGCACGGCCGCCCCGGGACTGTGCGCTGATAAAACCTTCGCCGTACACTGCTTTGGTTCCGGAATTAGTCGCGTCTCGGCCTCGCGTGTGTTTGTGGGGGTCAATATAAACTTAGGTGTTGTTCCGGGGTCTCCGTCTCAGCCTCAGCCTCAGCCCAGATACAGTATCATCGCGCCTAATGGTCAGTGGTTTATCCCTCATTGTCATTCCCGCCGCTAGCTCGTCTCGTCTCGTCTAGTCTTCAGCCTCTTGCCCCCTCTCACCTCGCCTCGTCTCGCCTCTCACTGCTAGCTAATGTGTGTTACCTTCCCTTTTTTCTCCATCTTCTTCCGTCTCTTCTTCCACCTTCCACCTCTTCCTTCTGTGCGTGTTCCATCAAAATTTCATCCTCTATTCCAGTGCGTTTCCTCTTCCACCTCCTTCTCTTCTTCCTCTACCATACCATCTTCAAGCCTTTTTTTCCTCTTCCTCCTCGCGTTCCCATCCCATCTCATCACCTAATCTTTCCTTTCTTCTTCGATCTTCTCTTTCTCTTCTTCCTTCACACGTTCCCATACTATCCCATCTTCTATCCTTCCCTTCCTTTTTCCCATTTCCTTTTTCTCCTCCCCTTCTTCGCGTTCCTACACCATCCCATCTTCTAGTCTTCCCTTCCCTTTCCTCTTCCACCTTCTCCTCTTTCTTCTTCACACGTTCCCATACCACCCCATCACCTACTCTACTCACTATCCCTTTCCCACACATAGTGCCAACCTCTGACACCCGTGGCACTCCCTCCTACCCTCCCTAGCTCTCCCTAACCCGACCTCTAAGCACCTCCCTCGCCGCCTAAACATAATAATCACCGAAGCGGCAATACCGAAATTATACGATGCATGTTGTTTTTCTCTCCGCCCCGCCGACAGAGCACCCGAAGAAAGAGTCCGCGGCTTCCTTACTTTCACAGTCTCGAGTGCCCCGTCGGTAAGCCCCTTCAGCGCCGCCGCCCGCGAACCTGCCGTCAAAATCTCCCTCTTCCCGCATCTTCAGCGCATTAGGGTCAAGCCGAGGCGACGTCCATCTCCCCTGACGCCGCCGTGTGAAGAGGTAAGCAGCTTGAGAGTCGCACTAGCGGGGTTTTGGGTGTATTTGCATAATGATACCCGAGTGTTAATAAGACAAGACGAAGGTGAGACACAGTGCTGTATGGAAGTCGCTCACCGCACCGCCTGCTAATTGTCCCGGTGTTGCGTGTCGTTGTGTGGCCCCGGGTGTATGTGTGTGTGTGTGGGGGTGGGTGGGTGGGGGGGGGGGGGTGTTAGTGTGGTGAGGTGCTGCGGTGATGGAAGGGGTGACGGGTGACGCTGGGGGGGGTTGGGAGGGAGAGGATGCTGGTAGGGGGGGGTTCTCTGTTTTTCTCTCTCTTTTCCTTGCCCGGGAGATGAAGGTTTGTGAAGGTGGGTGACGGGATGCTGCTTGGTGGCGAGTGGAATGGTTGTGTTTGTTGTGGTTGTTTGTGCCGGTGATGTAATGAGACGGGTGACATACACACACACACACACACACACACACACACACACACACACACACACACACACACACACACACTTATTCTTTCATAGCTAATACCCCCAAGCACTCACTTTCCTTCTTCACTCACTCTTTCCACTTCCATCTATCTCGCTCATACACCAAAACTTCCTATAATCTTTTTGCAGGTATTTGTTGGTTTGTCTTTGCGTCCAAAAAGTTGAACCCATTCGATAGGAAAGTACCCTAAATGTTTTTTTTTTCTCTTTTTTTTTTGTTATCTTCTATTGCTCTTTGTTTTTTTTGTGTATATTTTAGGCTATCACAATTTATAATCTTTATCATTTATCTTCTGCCATTTGTCATATCCAATCTCTTGAAATATATAATGGAGCGTTCAAGGTGATTGTTTAAATAATATAATGTTACGTTTAGAGTCCAAATACACGTTTTTCTCAAGCTATACACTCACTCCTCTTCCTAGACCTCACTTCTTCACCAACTTAAACTCAAGATAGAATAAAACCGATCCAGAATTATATTTTCAGCTCCTCTCTCTCGCCTAGCGCTGTCTTTCCTTTGCCAGCATCAGACTTTTATCACCCAGCGCTCTCCTCACTCAGCCAGCTTTTCTGGGCCTCACTGCCTCCTCACCTCACACCCAACACAAGGTAAAGTCGTTACAGTATTATGTGTTTACCTCCCTAGTGCAGTCTTTCCCTCGCCAGAACCACTCAGTCTTCGCTTTTATCACCCAGCGCTCACCTCAATTGCCAGCTTTTCTAGACCTCACTCTCTTCTCAACTCACACCTAAGACAAGAGTGAAGCTGTTCTAGTATTATGTGCTTACCTCTTTTCTCTCGCCTAATGCAGTCTTTCCCTCGCCAGAACCACTCAGTCTTCGCTTTTATCATCCAGCGCTCACCTCAATTGCCAGCTTTTCTAGACCTCACTCTCTCCTCAACTCACACCTAAGACAAGAGTGAAGCTGTTCTAGTATTATGTGTTTACCTCTTTTCTCTCGCCTAATGCAGTCTTTCCCTCGCCAGCGACACTCAATCTTATATTTAGGCTTTTATCACCCACCGCTCTTTGCACTCAGCCACCTCAGACGGAATAAAACCGCTCAAGTCTTATCCTTTTAGCTCCTCTCTCTCGCCTAGTGCAGTCTTTCCCTTGCCAGCACCACTCAATCTGAGGCTCTTATCACCCTCCGCTCTCTGCACTCAGCTGGCTTTTCTCTATCTCCTACTTTTCACACTCAGCGCAATCTTCTGGCCATTCTCTCTCTCAGCCTCTTACTTTTCTAATTCGCCGCAGCCTTCATTTAGCCAGCCTTTCTTCATCTTTTACAATTATTTTTTCAGTCACCCCAATATTCACTCCGCCAATTCTACTCACCCCAGCTCTTTCTTCTTTTCTCTAATTTTTTTTCTTCGTCTCCGTTTTCTTTTTCCTGTCCAGCCACTCACTAGTCATTCCTGCCATTCACTCATATTTATATTCCCAATACTTCTTCTTCTTGTTCATCTCCGGACTTTTCCTACTCAGTCTCTTGTGTTGTTCCTTTCCCTGTCGCTCACTACGAAGTCCTACATGTCATTAACCTATATTATCATCCTACTAATTTTAAGTTGGTTCATACCTTGTTAGTTTCCACGCAGGTTACACTACCTACTCAGCCTTCCCTTGTGTTGTTCCTCTCCCTGTCAGCTCACTCCGATGTCTTTCATGTCATTAACCTATATTATAATCCTCTTTATTTTAGGTTTCTCCGTTCCTTGTCATCTCCCACATGTCACATTGCTATTACTATTGTTTTACGGTCTTTTAAATGTCTCACGTACGTTCATTCACTTACCAGGTCATCTGTTATTTTAGATTTCTCCTTTCTCCCTCACTATTCCCTTTCTTCTTTTCCTCTCTCCCTTTACCCTCTTCTTTGCTCCGTTCCTCCTTCCTTCTTTTTCTTCTCCCTCCCTATTCCCCTTCTTCCTCTCTCCTCTTTCTTACTGCGCTCCTCACTCCCTTTCTTCTCTCTCCTTTTCCCTCTTCTTCATCCCTGCTCTCGCTTACTCCTTTCTTCTCTCTCTGCTCTTCCTTCCACTTTGCAATATTTCTACTTCATGGCATTTTAAATACCTAGCGTTCATTCCTTGCCTAAGTCATCCGTCATTCCACTCATCTCCCGCCACACTTCACTCATCTCCAGTTACCAGCCTTCCTCATATTTATCTCCCCTCCTCCTCTTCCTCCTCCTCTGCCTTCACCACAAAACGAGCCAGGCGGTCAGCCCGTCCAACACTCAAGTAATGCTAATTTCAGAATCAAATTGTGTGATCAAATAAACATTTACTCTCATGTTTTCTTGGTACATATCTCCATTTGCTCTCGCTAAATTACTTTCTGGGCACACATAACTTGTTTGCTTTTTTTTTAATTGCTATTGTTGAGGCGGTGGCGTGGCGGTGCGGGTGCGGGTGGTGGTGGTGGTGGTGATTCCAGTTTTCGCAAAAAGGAGTAATTGGTGGTTATGGTTAGAAAGTGGTGATGTGATAGTGATAAATGCGAGGCTGGAAAAATGTTCCTCGTGGAGTTCTTATTGATTGAAGCGGCGGCGGCGGCGGCGGCGGATGAGAAGGACGAAGACGAGGAGGAGAAACAAAAGAAATCGAGGAGGAAAGATTTAATTAAGCTTTTGTGAAGGTAATACAGGTGGTGGTAATGGAGGAGGAGGAGGAGGAGGAGGAGGAGGAGGAGGAGGAGGAGGAGGAGGAGGTGCAAGAAGCAGTGGAAGACATTGGCAAGGCGAGATGTTGATGGAGAGAGAAAAAAATAGGAAGAAGATGAAGAGGGAGAAGAGAGCAAATGTGGAATATTATGGACAAAGAGAAGGAAAACAGTAAAAAAAAATAGAAGAGGAGGAGGAAGAAGAGGAATTCGAAGTTATAATAGAAGAGAAGGAGGAAAAGGAAGATAAATAGGAAGCGGAAGACGAGGAGGAGACAGAGACGATGACTACGAACAGGAAGAGGAGGATGAGGAGGACCAGGACGAGGACGAAGAGGAAGAGGAGGAAAAAAAAGAAGCAGAGGAGGAGAAGGAGGAAGAAGATGAGCGGAAAAAAAATATGAAGGGGGATGAAATGGTGAAGATGAAGGAGATTGAGAAGGAGGAGGAGGAGGAGAAGGACGATGAAGAGTAAAGGAGAGGAGGAGGAGGAAGTGGTAGTGGAGGCGGGTTCCCACACTCCACCTTCACTCCTAATGATCGATTGGCTCTCCGCTTGAAAGGAGAAAGTCTCTTCAGGCTAAAGCAAGCACGCCGCGCCAGCTCTCCCCGGCCAAAACAAGTTATTGGAATTTGCCTCTGATTCCAAGGGTTGACTGGACGGCCATGCTCTCCCTCCCCTCTTCTCCCTCCATATTTTTTTCCTTCTCTCTCTCTCTCTCTCTCTCTCTCTCTCTCTCTCTCTCTCTCTCTCTCTCTCTCTCTCTCTCTCTCTCTCTCTCTCTCTCTCTCTCTCTCTCTCTCTCTCTCTCTCTCTCTCTCTCTCTCTCTTTGTTCCCCTTATTTTCTTCTCTCCTTTTTTGTCCCTATTCTCTTTCTTCCTCTCTTCTCTCCCTCTCTCCTCACCCTTCTTCCCTTCCTCCCTCCTTATTCCCTTTCTTTCTCCCTGCTTTTGTTTCTTCTCCCTCTCTATTCCTTTTCTTCCTCTCTTCCTTCCCTGTCCATTTCATTACTCC
>NC_066549.1:2881713-3019213 GCF_024679095.1 Eriocheir sinensis
GTGTGACGGGGACGCTCAACTAAAGCATCTTAAGTTGTTATTCTTGAAACACACACACACACACACACACACACACACACACACACACACACACACACACACACACACACACACACACACACACACAGCGGCGAGGCGTACAGTTTCACCTCTCTAGGATTACAAGTCATTCCTCTCAATCAAATGAATATTCAACAATACAACTTCAGTAAAAGTCTCTACGTGAAGGTTTTAAAAATAGCGGTACACGGCACGCGCGGTTTGCGGGATGACAAACTTACCTTCAAATAACATGCGGCTGTTTAAAGATTTCCTGCCTAAACGCTGAATGAGAAGTTATCTTAGCAGACTTCATAATTATGGCTCAGTAAGTACTTGTGTGTGTGTGTGTGTGTGTGTGTGTGTGTGTGTGTGTGTGTGTGTGTGTTTAAGAATAATCCCCCAAACACACACACACACACACACACACACACACACACACACACACACACACACACACACACACACATATAAGCATAACTACACACACACTAACCACACAAACACATGCAGAAGCACACGCACATGTACTAGCACGTTCATTAACTGATTATAGGAATCTTATTTTCTTAGACTAATGTATGCAGATTAGCGTAAATTAAACTTGAAACGAGTAACTTAATGATTAACTTAAAATAGAAAGAAATCTAAGAAAATAAAACGTTTGGAATTATAAATATTTAGGATTTGTAAACACTGTCCAGTTACTTCAAGCTAGACTGAGACGCCAGTAAGAATGCTGAGGCAGCGGTGAGTCTTGCAGGGGCGCCTCGCCATCCCCGCGCCGCCAGCTTACTTACTGCACCCCACAAACCAATCCTGTCAGGTGAGCTCTCTAAACGAGGCTGCCTTACCATCCCTACTCCCTCCTTCCCTACCCGGCTGCGTTT
Organism: Eriocheir sinensis; assembly: GCF_024679095.1. Classification (NCBI taxonomy): domain Eukaryota; kingdom Metazoa; phylum Arthropoda; class Malacostraca; order Decapoda; family Varunidae; genus Eriocheir; species Eriocheir sinensis. The sequence goes on from NC_066549.1 coordinate 2,882,643, forward strand.
TGCCCGCCTTTACATCATCGTCCCTCCCTTCTTTCCGAGCCTTTAATCCCTCCGCAATGACCCCCTTGTTGCTCCCTCCCTCCACAAAGCCTCTGCCATAACTCCCCCGTGGGCGTCTTGATGGGGCCGGGTGAAAGAGGCGGCGGCGGGAGGCCCGGCGCGCAGGAATCTGGGATGGTATTTTCAGACGCTTCAGCCTCTCACATCAATTATTTCCAGAGGCCAAAAAGTAGACCAGTCGGGTTCTAGTGAGTGTTTCTTTAGGTTGACGGTACAGAGGAAGGATCAAACTACCACCAGGGTCATGAAACAACCCAAGGAAATGTCCAAAAGCCCTACGAAAGCCTTGTCAAATATGTGTGCTTGGGGGCATTGGACTGTTGGCGAGGGCAGAGAAGGGAGGGCGAAGAAGGGATGATCCTGTTCTCCGGCGGCCCTGGTGGTGAAGTGAACGCAGGGAACGGAGACAAGGACGAGGAGAAGGGAGATGGGGACGGGCGAGAGATGAACGCGGGACAGAAGGCCTTATAACTTGGGATTACGTCCAGTGATTTGAGAAGATTAAAGGAAGGTCAGGTTATCTCGGTTGAATTTGCACACGGCGAGGACTGTATGTAGTGCTCTGCCTCTGCCTCTGCCTCTCTCCTCCCTCTTGCCTTCCCACTCTCTCTCTCTCTTTCACTCTTTTTCGTTTCCTCTCTTCCCTTTTCTTCCTCTTCCTTATGCCTCGTTTCCTCTTCTTTACTTCTCCCTTCTACACCCCTTTATTTTACTGTCTTTCTCTTATTCATGTAACTAAGCAAGGAAGGAACATTGCTCTCTCTCTCTCCTTCTCTCCCCCTCTCTCTCTCCCTCGCCCTCCTTCCCCCCTCCCCTCCTCTCTCTCCCTCACGCATACGCAAGCAGCCACGTCCGCCCATGAAAGTTAACTCTGATCTATAAGCTGATAATTACAAAAGCGATGCATAAATATTAAGGCTCACTAGTTTTTTATCGCCGTTCACAAGCAACGTAATAAGTGCCAAGTGGAGATGGTGCAGATAGACGCGGAGATTAATAGAATGATAGAGAACTCAATAGATTATGTTAATGAAGGCAGCTACTTTGAGCAACCTGATGGGTCTCATTTTTCAGCCGTGATTGCCCCGTTCGCTGCCTCCCTTACCGGCCCATCCATCTCCCTCCCCTTCTTGCCGCCGTCCACACCTGATGCGCTTTCCACACCTCAACATAAGCCACGCACTCGCACGCACGCACGCACTTGCCCCATCCCACGAACAATGCATTCCCTTCCTTCCTTTCTCTCCTTCCCACTCTCTCGCTCTCTCTCTCATACACACACTTGCGATTTTCTCTCATACACGAACCTTGCTTCTCCTTGTGTTATGTTTCGCATTTTTTTACTCTCTCCTCTTTCTTGCCTTTCCTCCACGCACCTACTTTTATTTAGTACATGATTCTCCTCTCGATTGCCTTCCTTTATAGTCACTGTCTATTTCTTGGCATTGTGATAAGAGGAAAATCGGATGTGGCATACCAGGAATATCAGGTAAAATTTTGTTGACTTATTTGTTTCATAAGTGTTGGTAAAAAAGCATAATTTGAAACGAAGAAAAAAATGACCACATGACCACAGACAGGCATACACAGTCATATAGACAATCATACGAACAGCCATACAAAAAAATAGAACACACACACACACAGACAGACACACACAGACAGACAGTTACAAAGACAGATGGATAAGAAAAAAAACAAGAGACTGCATATGCAAGAGCCATTACTTAAGCCATTACTGAGATCAAGGTGTTAATGAGCGGTTGTGGGGATTAACAGGTAGCAACGGTTGGGTAAGCAGACGGCAAGAAGTAAAAGAATGGAAAAAAAAGACGAAAATAAAGAAATAAAGCATGACAATATAAAGAGAGAAAAGAATGAAAGAAAATAAAGACAGAAAAAAGAACAGGTGTATCGGGACAAAAAAAAGACAGATACAAGTGTGAGCAAAGCGGCGTAAAAAATAGAAAGACAAAAATAAAGAAAGAAAGCATGACAGAATAAAGAAAGAAAAGAATGAAAGAAAATAAAGACAGAAAAAAGAACAGGTGTATCGGGACAGAAAAAAAGACAGATAAGTAACAGGTGTGAGCAAAGCGGCAAAGTGCGTTACAGGTGTATGAGTCTAGATCTGAAAGGTAACAAGGGCAACAGGTATAGGGGGGGAGGGGGGTTCCAGAGCCATCAGAAGGACGAGAAATAAGTGAGTAGTGAACCAGGAGGCAGCACATCCGTTAAACAAGTACAAACGTAGCAGTCTGAGGTAAGAGAGGGTGAAAAACAGGTACACGAAATTAGCAGCACAAGGTAACTACATCAACAGGTGAGGGAGAACAAAGTAGCAAGTAAAATATAAGTGCAGTGAAGCAGAGGGCAGAGTGGGCATGACAGTTTTTTGGTTGGATATCGGAAAATACGAGAGGGTAAGGGTAGTAGGTTATTAATACCCATAACTACTGTGTGTGGGGGGGGATAGACAGATAGATAGGTAAATACATAGCAGAATATTCAGTAACAAGTGTAAGCGGTAGCGGTGTGAGGTAAGGAAAGGTGAGTTGCAGGTGTCTAAGTTTAGCAGTGCAACGAGATCAACGGGTAAGCGAGGGAAACAAGCCATGAGTGAGTGTAGTGAAGCAGAGGGAAGGAGATTTAGCAAGGGTAAGCGTAGCAGCGTGAGGTAAGGAAAGGTGAGTAACGGGTGTCTAAGTTTAGCAGTGCAACGAGATCAACGGGTAAGCGAGGGAAACAAGCCATGAGTAAGTGTAGTGAAGCAGAGGGGAGAAGATTTAACAAGGGTAAGCGTTGCAGCGTGAGGTAAGGAAAGGTGAGTAACGGGTGTCTAAGTTTAGCAGTGCAAGGTAACGAGATCAACAGGTATGCGAGGGAAACAAACCATGAGTGAGTGTAGTGAAGCAGAGGGGAGAAGATTTAGCAAGGGTAAGTGTAGCAGCGTGAGGTAAGGAAAGGTGAGTTGCAGGTGTCTAAGTTTAGCAGTGCAACGAGATCAACAGGTATGCGAGGGAAACAAGCCATGAGTAAGTGCAATGAAGCAGAGGGGAGAAGATTTAGCAAGGGTAAGCGTAGCGGTGTGAGGTGAGACAAGGTTAGCAGCAGGTGTGTGGTCCGGCGCCGCTAGGGAACGAGAGCAACAGGTGCGCACGAGGCGGCGGCAAGGACAGAGGGTCACCGGCGAGACTATCGAGGTGCTGGGTCCGGGCATTCTAGGAAGCGGATCAACAAGAAACTGGAGCGAGGCGGGCCCTGATGCACCCCCCCCTCCCCTCCCCAGACACACAGACGCACACACTACACACACACACACACACAGCCACTCTACAACATCAGCTCTCCAAGGTAGTAGTAAAAGCCTGTATCCATGAGAGACGGTAATTCTTGCACTTTACTATATTGAGTCACATTAATTCATTCCACTTTAGTTTTTTTGCATTTTTTTTTTTTTTTAGAGTACTGTTGGGAGCCCTAGCCAAAATTTACACGATTATAAGTACTGTCTGTATCGGTCTGTCTTTCTGTCTGCTCTTTTTTATGACATCGAAGGAAACAGTTCAACGGCAAAATATAGAGAACAAAATAGAGAGACAAATTATAGAGAAAAAGGCAGGCAAATCGCTTCTACGCAAAGGGTTTTGAGAAATAAATATTAAGGAAATGGCCTTTGTGTGTTATGTGTATATAATTTGGTGTAGAAAGCAACAGCATTTGTTTTTAGAGAGTGATCTGAACTACTGATATTATTTAGGACATAGAGGAAACAGAGAGTAAAGAACAAGGACGAGTCATTGATAGGTTTGCACTACCCTCTTGAATACCGTATATACTTCATAGGCATTGTCTTGCGCCCGTTGCGGCAAGTAGGCCTATCCTGCAATACCCAAGCTCCTTCCCTCTGCTTCCTCCCCCCTTCAGTCTTTTAAAACGTAGAAATATGGAAAGATGAGACACGTAGATGATGACAGTTACGCAAACAAGAAAATATAAAAATGCATTAAATTGAACTATAAATATAAAATAAGCGCATAGAATGACTTGCATCAAAGACTTGTTCGGGATGCTGAACGGTGAAAGTAGATGAGAAATGAGATGGTGTTGGTGGGAAGGGAGATGGTACACGGGCCGCTCAATTAAACCTCCCTATCAAGTAAATAATCAACTAAGAAAACCGAGGATGATTTGTTTGGAAAAGCTATACCTATCCACCCGAAACGGACCTCTCTTTTGGCCACTCTTTACTACTCTCTTTTATAGGAGCAACGATTAGCGGGCTTTTACTTTTCCCCACTTCCTTGGGGGGTGACCCTTGAGATGATTCTTTTACTGTAGAAAAAAGAAGAAAAAAACCATCCTACTTCTTCGACCTCTAGAACCCTGCGGAGAGAAAGGGAAGGCTGAACGAAAGATGCGAGAGGGAGAGCTACGAAATGCGAACATCCTACTGATACAACCTCCACGACCCTGAGAGACGAAAGACAGGTGGAAGGAAGAAAAGGGGCGAGGTGGAGACTGCGACTGGTAGAAGAGGTCGCTATAGAGGACAAATTACTGGTTGCGGGATATGATGAAGTAGCAAATAAAGGAGAAGAGAAAGAGAAAGGTATAACTTGAATGACAAATCAGAGAGAGAAAGAAAGATAGAAGGAGGAAGGTTGCGAGGTGGAGATTGCGACTGTTATAAGAAGAGGTCGCTATACAGGACAAATTACTGGTTGCGTGTATGATAAAGTAACAAATAAAGGAGAGTTTGAGAGGAGGAAAAGGGTACAACTTGAATGACAAATCAGAGAGAGAAAGGAAGGTGGAGGGAGGGTGCGAGGTGGAGATTGCGACTGGTAGATGAAGATGGCGCTGCTGCAGAGGACAAATTGCTGGTTGCTGTGCATGATAAAGTAGCAAATAAAGGAGAGTTTGAGAGGCAGGGAAGGGCATAACTTGAATGAAAAATCAAAGAGTACAGACAGGAAAGGCGCTATAATGGTCATCAAATCACTGGTTGTAGGGTATGACAAAGTAACAGTTTGAGAGGAAGGAAAGGGTACAGTTTGAAGGAAATAAACGTATTAACAAAACAAATAGAACAGAAAACAGATATATATGTGCAATAATAACAGCCCGTCCAGTTACGCAAAAAGGTCTTGGAAGTTTCTGAAATAATAACAATAAAAAAGAACATTATACAGAAATAGAAACAGGCAGACAGCAGGGAAATGATAAAATAGCAATGAAAGAAAAAATATATAAAGAAAGAGAAATTGAAAGTATAATAATGAAGCAAACTACTGAATCCACCAGAGTGAAAGCAAAAAACTATATCTAAATAGTCGAGAATTGGTCATTTAAGTTGTTGAGAGCAAGAGCAGGGGTAGACGAAGTAAAGAAGCGTACGGGATAGAGAGAGAGAAGTGAAGACGAGAAGAAAGGGAGAGGAATATATCAAGCGAGTAGAGGAAGAAAGGACCAGGAGAAGAAGGGGAGGAGAAATTGGTATAATAAGTGATGGGATGGGAGGAAGATGAAGAAACCAGGACAAGAATGGGGGAGAAAAATGTAAGAAACGTTGGAGGGAAAAGGAAACCAAGAGAAGTGGAATGGAATAGAACAAGGGAAAGGAGGAAAAGGAGAAGACCAGCAGAATAAAGCGAGGAGAATATGACAAGAGAAGGAGGGAGGAGGAAAGACAGAGAAGGGGAAAGGAATAAAGCAAACGAAGGAGGAAAGAGGAGAAATAAAGACGGGGAAAGGAATATGGCAAAGGAAAGCTGGGAGAGGAGTGACCCAGGAGAGGTAGGGGAGGGGAATATAACAAGCTTTGGGGGGAAGAGGTTAGTTAAGTTAGTGTCTGAAGAATAGTGCGTCATTAATGGCAACAAATGAAAGCCGTCTGACCCTCTCCACACGTATTAACCTCCATAATCGACAGTATTACTCAATAAAGATGTGAATTACTCTCTGGCATGCAAATACGGTAGGAAATTTAATATACCGAGACTAGGAGGACAGAGGAGGGCTATTATGAGCAGGTACATGCCGGCCCACGCGCCTGCACGCACACACACACACACACACACACACACACACACACACACACACACACACTCGGCAAGCCTTTTCTTTCGCTTAATTGCTAGTTTTTAAGCTCGTGATGAACCGCTAACAGGAATAACGTTGTACCAATTCAAGCAAGGTGATACAATACAGATACTTCCAGGATTTTTTTTATTTTTTTTATTTTTATCGATCGAGCCATCCGTCAGTGGAATAAGTATCCTGCAAGAACAGTTAACGCAGCATTTCTTTACTATTCAGAACTCAAATTAACTGTTACTTTCTTGCGACTGTAGTGAAATGAAAGGTCTCTCATCTACATGTATTTCGGGTAATTTAATTTGTTCAGGTGACTTGAGTGCCCGATTAATTGATTGAATAACTACATAAGACAACAGGCTTTTATTTGTTTGATCTTCCATGTTTCCGTGTTTTCATGTTTTCTCCGTCTCCTTCTCCTCCTCCATCTTTTCTTCCTCTCCTTTTTTTCTTCTTCTTCTTCTTCTTCTTCTTCTTCTTCTTCTTCTTCTTTTTTCTTTTATTTTTCCTTCTTCCCTTCCTCCGTTTATATTTCCATCTCCTCTTCCCCTTCCTCCTCCTACTCCAATTAATCGTTGCTCACATCGTACGAGGCTCCGTCACTGCCTGCTTAGTAACGCAGTTCAAGCGGCATCATGCAGCCACTGTGTTCTGCTCAAGGCAGGGGATAGGGAGAGCAGCAGGTGCGTGCTTCTGCTGGGTTTGTTACGACCTGTAATCGTTTTTTTTTTTTTTCTTTTACACAAAATAATAATGATCCACTTATGTGTGTCTGTGTGTGTTGGGGGGGGGCGCTAAAGATAAATACACATAAACACACTATAGATGAATGAATTAATTAATAAATAAATAAATCGTTCCTAATCTCTTACCTCGTTTCTTCTTTAACTGAATGTCTTTTTTTTCTTTTAGTGAATACCATGAAGGATTCTTTCTTATTTATTTCTACGAACGATTCCTTACCTTTCTTCGTAATAATAATTAGTGGATGGATAAGTTCAGGCCCTTCTCAAAACGGCACGACCTTACAAGTAGAAGAAAGGGCGCTCCCCTACCTTGGCGGCTCGGACTCCCGGCTAATTACTGTGTCTGGGGCGGAAGAACAAATCGCCTTACCTGCACACCGCGAGCAGCAGGGAAAGGGGAGCCGTACAAAGGAGGGGCGGGTGCGGAAGGCAGCGATGCACAGATAAGGACAATCGGTCTCTTGACACCCGCGCAAGATACCGTGATAAAAGACTTAATGTTGGTTCTTTCAGGCTTTATCAGATGGACTCAGCCGCCAGCCTTGCTCTGCCGCCCCTCTCATTCGTCGCTTCTTTATGCTCCCTACACTTCACCCCCTCAACACACTGCACCCTCGCCAGCATCCCTACGCCCCCTGTGCCTTCTCGCGCCTTCATGCTCTCTTTTTTAACGGAAAAGGAAATAGGTCCAGGCAACAAAAATAAAGAAAAGAATAGCCCGCTTATTTCTGCTCCTACAAAAGGCAGACAGGAAAGGCCAGAGGAGAGGTTCAGTTCGGCAGGAAAGGTGTCTTGATACTCCCCGCTTTGAAGGATTTCAGGTGGTAGGCAGGAGGAAATCAGTAATGCCAGATTATCGTATCAACCCTTGTATTTACCGTTGTTTTGACACTTAACTATAGCAAAAAGACACTAATAATTAAACCTTTCAACGATAACTATAAATAAATGTAGTTATTGGGGTAGAGGAGACAGTTTATGGGTCGGAAATTGGAAAACATGATGCTGAGTACGACAATCTAGCAACGTTGGTGGAAATACAAAAAAAGGAGGGCTGTTCCGTTTTACCAGTGAAGGGAAGGAAGGAAGGAAAATGCTGATTAACTCTTGCATGAGAGATTCGAATAGTATAGGGATGAGCTGGAGTATAGAAAGTCGTGTGCAGCGATGCCGCGGGAAAGAGGGAGGCATGCAGTTGGCAAGTTCAAGAGAGGAGTCAGCCTAAAAATATAAATAGAAGACAAAGCGATGCAGAATGTTGCGGAGTTTGAGAGGTAGAGGAATGTCAGTAGCTGCAGGGGAGCTGATGAGACGAAAAGCCTTTGACTCCACTCTGTCCAAATAATCTGTGGAGCCCCTCACACAAGAAATGCATACTCCATACACTTCCAAAGCAATATGTAGTTCTTATTAACGGTAAAGGGGCGGTTAAGGGATGCATAAAAGGGAGACACACGTTGGTGGATAACATGTAAGCAATAAGGTTCGATACACACCACCTTTCATGCACCTCCAAAAACACCTCCATCTTTAACCCCGTGGCTGCGGAGTTCCCACAGTCAGACATCACCAAGCTACAGGAATGAAACAAAAAGTGGCTGCTACAAGTCAGTGAAGAAAAATATAAAGTCCTGCACCTTGGGAGGGGATATCCAACACACCAATACCACATGGGAAACACTCCACTATCCACCACAGGGGCAGAGAAAGACCTGGGAGTATGTGTTTCCAGACTACCAGTAAAGGCTAAATCCGTGCCATTCGCAGCGGACGGGTTAAGAAGAACCTCATTGCTTACATTTTATCCACCAATGTCTGTCTCCCTTTTATGCATCCCTAAACCGCCCCCTTTGCCATTAATAAGAACTACACATTGCTTTGGAGTCACATGCTATTGTCTAATGTCAATCACCCACCACCTTTTCTTACTTTCGCTTTCTCAGACTTCACCTTCTTCCCCTTCAGCCATTTCGCGCCTTTCACTCCACCCTCAAACTCCTTCGTCTTCCCAAAGGATCTTATTACTTTAGAGAGCCACACTTCATCTGCACCTCCATATTTCTTTTCTCCTTCCTTTATCTTCTCCTCCACTCCTTCCTCTCACTACTAATTTGCACATTTCGTTCCATCCTATTAGTCCTCTTGCTTTAGCGCGTAACTCCCCAGTCTTTTTTCTGTTTTGTTTTCTTAGTTTCTTTGCCACTATCTCCACCCCAGACTTCCTATCCTTCCATCCGTCTCCTCATCCTTTAAGATCCTTCCCTTCTTTAATACACTCCTAGATCATTCCTACATTATTATTCTTATTTTACGGTCTCGCTTTCATCCTTCAACATCCTTTTCCTCTTTAATACTTCCTTACAACACTCCTACATTATCCCTTTTTATTCCTGTTCCCGCTTTTCTTTTTCGCATCAGTCAATTTCACTACCCTTGGACACGCGTTTTTTTTTTTTTTTAATTCCTGTTCCCGCTTTTCTTTTTCGCATCAGTCAATTTCACTACCCTTGGACACGTTTTTTTTTCTCAGCCACGTAGTTCTCTTGCATATTACTAAGTGAAATATACTCTATCAGCAACATTAATCAGCTTTCTTTGCAACCTAGTCCCCGTTTTTTTCTCATATATCCTTCCCCTACCATTTAAAGAGCTTCACACTGCATTTTTTTCATTTTTTTTCCCTTCGTGTAAATCTGCTTTGCTCTCTACTATAAGGAGCATTTGAGCTTTCTTTTCAACCTGGTTCATTATCAATATTTTTTCTACATTTTTTCTTCATTTATTTATTCTCCGCTCTTCTTGTTTATGGCCTCAAACCAACCACTCACTCGCTCTCGCTCTCTCTCTCTCTCTCTCTCTCTCTCTCTCTCTCTCTCTCTCTCTCTCTCTCTCTCTCTCTCTCTCTCTCTCTCTCTCTCTCTCTCTCTCTCTCTCTCCCCTTCCCTACTCGTGTATACCTACTTTTCCTTTCTTGCCATATAGGTCGCCTCATCTAAATCATCGTGTAGCCATCTCCATCATCCTAAAATCTGACTTCCTTCCCTACCATATACAGCCCCTTTATCTAAACTACGTTACCCATCTTAACCACCTAAATTCTGACTTGCCTCATTAATTTACTCCACCTAGCATCTTCTCCCTCCACCCTCTGAACCACACAGCCCTCTTTAACCCCCTTCTCATCCACTTAACCTCAGGCATCTCTCCACCTCCACACGACGCTTCTCTCCACCTAACTTTTTCCTTCCCTTTTCTTTTCTATTAGATGTATATTCTTCTTCGTCCTCTTTCCTCCATTCCCTCTTTTCTCCTTCACCTCAGTCCCTTCTTTCTCTTCCTCCTCCATTTCTGTTCCCTTCCCTCCCTTGCCTACTCCTTCTCCACCTCATCCGTCCTCTTTCCTCCCTTCCCTCTTGCTCCTTCGTCCTTTCCGTTCCTTTTCCTCCACCTTCTCCACCTCTTCCAATCCTTCTCTCTACCTCCACTGCCCTCTTCATCCTCTACTTCCACCCTCTTTCCTCCTTTCCGTCCTACTCCTCCACCTACTTCCTCTTCCCTCTCTCCCCTTCACCCCCATCTCCACCTCCTCCTCCTCCTCCTCCTCCTCCTCCATCACAGTGCATTACATCTCCTCTCCCCTCCCCCTCTCCCCCTCTCTCCCTCTCTTCTCCCCGACGCACCTGGCCGCCCTATTACCTGTTGATGATCGTTGCCCAAATTTTACCTGGACGCTAAGTGACCCGGTTAGTCATGAGGGAACGCGGCGTCGTCACTTTCCTGGCGGCGGCGGTGGTGGTAAAGGTGGCGAGGGTGGGTGGGCGGGAGGTTGGGGAGTGGGGGAGGGGGGAGTGGGAGTGGTAGTGGGTTGGTGGTAGGGTGAGGGTGGGACCGTGGGAGTGGAGTTAGCAGAAGTGTAGAAGTAGTAGTAGTAGTAGTAGTAGTAGTAATAGTAGTAGTAGTAATGGTGGTAGTAGTAGTAGTAGCAGTATAAGTGATTGTAAAGGTAACAGTAATGATGATGATTGTTAAAATGATGACAATAACGACGATGAGGATAACGATGATGATGATGATAAAAACGATGAGAAATATGACTTTTTTTTTTATAACCACAACAACGACAACTTAATTATACGTGCACTGGGAAACAAAATGCACGTGTCTGAGAGCGAGAATCTTTATAATGAACCTGGAACGACGGAAAAAATGACGAGAACAACAATAAGAAGAGAAGAGCATTGCCTTACCTGTGCGGAAATCAAGGCAGGTGTAAAAATGTAAACAATTCCGATTAATTAAACATTTTGAGCACTAGGACTTTCCCATCCCATCTAAATTCTTTCTCCATTCCTTTCCCTTTCCTTTCCTTTCTCCCTACCTTACTTCTCGCTTATCTATATTCCTTTTCCTTTTGTTTCCCTTTCCTTTCCTTTCTCCCTACCTCACTTCTCGCTTATATATCTTCCTTTTCCTTTTGTTTCCCTTTCCTTTCCTTTCTCCCTACCTCACTTCTCGCTTATCTATCTCCCTTTCCTGTTTTGTTTACCTTCTCTTCCCTCTCTCCAAACTTAACTTTCCTTCCCATTCTTTTACCTTTCCTTTCCTCTCTTCCTCCCTCACTTCTCATCTATGTAACTTCCTTTTCCATTGCTCTAGTTTGCCTTTCTTTTCTCCCTAAGTGACTTTCTTCCCCATTCCTTTACATTTCCTTCCCTCTCTTCCTTCCTCACTTCCCACCTATCAAACTTCCTTTTCATATTCCCTTGCATTTCCCTCCCTTGTTCTCTCCTTCATTCCTGGCTTATATATTTTACTCTACTACCTGCATTATAAATTCCTTGAGTCTCCCATCATCACCTCTTCATTCCTTCACCTGTTTCTCCCTTCCTCTTCCTTTCTTCTCCCTCCTCCATTCCCACAGTCATCACAATACTTTCCAACAACATAAAAAGTAAGAAAATATGTTGAATAAACCGAATAACCTTTCACGATTAACTGGAATACAAAAAATTGAAGGAAGCGAGGGAGGAAAGGATAGAGGCGGATAGGAAGGATAAGGAGAGAGGAGAAAAAGGGTTTAGGTGAGGGAGGGAAGGAAGGGAAGGGAAGGAGGGAAGAAGGGAGGGACAGAGAGGTAACCGTAATGATAAGAAACGGTAGGTGTTTTTGTAGATTTACGAGAGAGAGAGAGAGAGAGAGAGAGAGAGAGAGAGAGAGAGAGAGAGAGAGAGAGAGAGAGAGAGAGAGAGAGAGAGAGAGAGAGAGAGAGAGAGAGAGAGAGAGAGAGAGAGAGAGAGAGAGAGAGAGAGAGAGAGAGAAACATATATGTAGCAAATTGTGTGTGTGTGTGTGTGTGTGTGTGTGTGTGCGCGCATACCTTTCTGCATTTCTTACATATCACACAGCACGACGGCGAACACACGTACACACAAACAAACAAAAAAGCAAAAAACAAAACCCATAAACACGAACAAAGATACACAAACACACACAAACCACATACATAAAAAGAAGCAACGCCAAGGTAAAAAAAAAATACAAGCGACTGGAACCAACCCCCCCCTCACCCTGCACCTCCTAAACTCCTGCGGCGGCGAAAGGAATAAACGAAAAAAAAGGGTTAGGAAGAAAAGGAGAAAGGGAGGGAGGGAGGGAAGGAGGGAGGCGAGGTGTGAGCAGCCGAAAGGGAGGGTAAGGTAGAGAGGGCAGTAGGAGAGATAATACGGTTACCTATGCATAAAATGAGGGAGCAATTGTTATGGGAGGGAGGCCACGAGGAAAGGGTTAAGAGAGGGAGGGAGGGAAGGAGGGAAGGGTTGGAGAAAGGAGAAAGAAGAGAGAGAAGTAGACAATTAGGTCAGAGAGGGTTATAGGAGGCTTGAAAACAAAAGGACAAGGGTGAGAGAGAGAGAGAGAGAGAGAGAGAGAGAGAGAGAGAGAGAGAAAGGGGTAGAAGGGAGGCGAAGGGAAAGGACTTCGAGGACTCATTTCCATAATGGTCCCGTTATGACGCCACGCCGTGCACAGGTCCTGATTACTGGTCACACCCACGCCCACACCCACACCCACGCCCACGCCCACACCCACACCCAACCCATAGCCCCTCTCACATATCCATACCCACCCCCATGGACCCCCTCCACACACAGACCCACACCCATACACACCCCCACACCCATTTTCACGCTCCCACACCCACACCCTCCCCTATCTACTCACCTATACATCCACATACCCACACCTATACACCCCCACACATCCTCACCCACACCCTCACGCCCAAACACCTAGTTCTCACATACCTCATAACCTTTTCACATTCTAGATTCGCACGCACACCCACCCACATAGACCCCCACACCCCACCCACCCACACCTATCGCCCCCACCTCCCACACACACATCTCATCTCTTTTCCACACTCCAAAACCACAGGCACCCCTCCCTCCACACACATACACAGTGTATAGACACGTATCATGTTTCTCGTATATGCAAATGACAGAAATGATAATAATGAAACAGTTGCATTAATATGTTTGCTGAGGATACCGAAATAAAATGAACAATAAAAAGCGAGACCTTGTTTGGAATATTACAAATTGATATAGTATAATTGTAAGAATCGAGGCATAAATGTGAAACGGTATTCAATGCATGCAGAAATGTGTCGTGTAATAAAATAGGGAGAGAGTATAAAGAGGTTTGACTGAGAACCTTTGAGAGAGAATGTCAGAAAATTTGTAAGAAGAGATTGAAGAAGGGCGTGAAAATATTTAGCTTTCCAGACAGAGCAGTTGGATAGCTTACCGGAACTATTAGTGTATGCCCTGACTGAGAACCTTTGAGAGAATGTCAAAAAAAATGTATAAGAGATTGAATAAAGGTGTGAGATGAGAATATTTAGATTTCCAGGCAGAGCAGTTGGATAGCTTACCGGAACTATTAATGTATGCCCTGACTGAGAACCTTTGAGAGAATGTCAAAAAAAATGTATAAGAGATTGAATAAAGGTGTGAGATGAGAATAGTTAGCTTTCCAGACAGAGCAGTTGGATAGATTACCAGAACTAGTAGTGTATGCCCCCCAAAAGTACATTAATCATAGTTTATTTAAAGAAATAAATAGATAAATCAGTTTTCATATATGGGACACAACGAGTTTCACTTAATCCTGCAAAAAATAGTTACATAAGATGAAATTAAATAAGAACACACAAAAAACAACAACAAAAAACACCCCACACACAACCCTCTCAACCCCCTATCCCTCCCTCCACACCAAGGGCAGGAGGAGGCCGGGAGGGAGGGAGGGTCGCCCGGATAATGAGCGGGTATCGGACAGACGCCGGCCCAGATATCCTCCAGGACAGCGGCGGGCATCGTAGGACTCTCTCGGCTGGTTTTAGGGTCTCCACGGGCAGCTGGTAGGGAAAGGGTAAGAGAAGGGAGGGAGGGAGTGAGAGAGGGAGGGAGGGCAAGAGCAGGGAGTGAGGAAAGGAGGGAGAAGAAGGGCCATAAGAGAGGGAAGAAGGGTAGAAAGGGATGGGTAGCTTTATGGGCTGCTGAGAATAATTAATGAAGACGGTTTTAAGGTCACCCCCATCACCACTATACCACCACCACCACCACCACCATCACCGCTAACCACCGATGTTACGCTCCTCCCAGCACTGCACGCAACCTCCATTCACTGCCACTATATTACGTATGCTTAGGTTGCCACTGTCCCCGTGCAGCACTACTGTCCCTGTTGATGGTTAATGCCTGTAGCTTGTTGTCTCGGCAAAGTAGGTCTTGCTAATACCGCACTCAAGACTACTTCGGTAACCGGCCTCTTGCAGACTCCTTACGTTCTTATGTTCTAATATATTCGACCAATCTATCTCAATAAAGTCTGACGAAGGACAACTTTTAGCAATAAGGTTCTCTATCATTTCTTTATCAAATATGTCATCGAATGCAATAGGGGGTCAAAAGAGTAGTTCTGCTTTTGTACGATCGCGACTTTAGCCTTTTCTTTATGGTTACAAGTCACTAAATACCACGGCTTGCAGTACTAACACCACCACCATTACCAGTAGTACAAGTTCCATCCCTCTAACCAGCACTATGTTTTTTTGTTTCTACAACTTATAGTTTCTTGCTACAATGTGAAGCTACGTACAATCATATACAATCATAAGGCTGTCATCTATTTAACTGTGTGTATCTCGTTTTTATTCTCGCTCGTTGACTTGTTTTGTTCCTTGTATATGCTGATGGCGAGATAAACTATTATTATTATTATTATTATTATTATTATTATTATTATTATTATTATTATTATTATTATTATTTACTTTCCTGTTGACTTTCATGATCGTTATTTCCATTCCTGTACTGAGATTATGAAGATACTATTTCCTTATTTAATCTGTACTGACCATTAGTATTTGAATATATTTCTTAATCGACAAAAAATATCGGCTTAGGAAACGGATCACATTCTTAAGGGGAAACTACAGAAAAATGAGCCCAGGCCATTATATCCTTCACCGCTCCCACCCCGCCTCCCTCAGCCGTCCGTCCAGGGTCCAGGGCCTCCACGGTTTGGGTCGGCTCTGCAGGAGGCGCCGCGGCCCACCTCCCCCACACCGGCCTTCAGGAAGTGTTTATTGCATCTGCTTTCGTCTTTTCTCCCCTTTTTCTTCTCGTGCCCCGAAGGAAGTGTTTCTCTCACATCAGCATTTAGGACGCGGTGGCCTCACTTCCTTTCCTTTCTACTCGTATGAAGGCAGGAGCGAAGGACGATGACTCTATGGACGTGAAGGTACATATACACAGACATACCGTACACAGATAAATACTATTAGATCACGAAAGTAAGTAAGTTAGCCGATGGTGTTTGGGTGAGATTCGCTTTTCTTTACCTCCATGATTTGTAGTTACTGTGCAAGCCTTATATTTTTATTCTTCAATCAGGGGAGTTTATTTTTTCTAACAGTAAAGGATGCAGCTCAGGAAGAAAACAAATACAAAACAAACAAAACAAGCCGCTAAGCACTGCTCCTATATAAGTGCGTCAGAATGAGTAAATATGCAGCGAGATAACCGTAAGAGTATAAGCTGTGACACAGTAAGATAATATGCAGTTAATAGTAAGGATACTCTGCAAAAAAGACATAACTACATCACCGGTACATAATTATTAAAGACAGCGCAAATTACGAACAAGTAAAAACGTAAATATATGCTCTTGAAGCCGAACGAACAATTACGAAACCTCGATATAAGGATACAATAATTACTCTACCAGGAAGGGTCTTGCAAAACCAACTCCGGGAAGCGGTTTGTAACATTTCTGGTGAAGCGGCGACGAAGGAACCTCCCGCGTGGTGCGTTCTGCCCGGCTCCTGGTGGTGGTGGTGGTGCCCAGGAAATGGTGATGCAGGTGGTGGTGGTGGTGGCGATGGTGGTAATGCATATGGAGGTCGTGGCAATGGTTATGGTGGTAGTTGTGGAGGTGGTAGTATTGGGGATGATGATGGAAAATCGAGGTGATGTTGACGAGGGTAACGGCAAAAGTGATGATGACAGCGGTGGTGGTGATGTTAGTGGTGGTAGCGTAAGTAGTGGCAGTGATGAGGTAGTGGTGGTGGTGGTGGTGGTGATGGTGGTAGTGGTGACGATGGTAGTAGCGGTGATGCAGGTACTGATGGTAATGGTAAGTGGGAATCGGTGGTGATGGTGGTGGTGGTGGTGGTGGTGGTGATGGTGGCAGTATGATGATGGTAATGAAGGCGACACTGTAGAAGGAAGTAGTAGAGAGCAAGGAGGCGGAAGCAGCAACAAAAGTGACAGAAACAGAGCGTGAGAGCGTGAGAGTGAAACAGACGCGACACAGACGAAGGTTAGAACACATGACGAGAATACAAAAACACCAACCCACATATCAGCCTATCTCCCACACTCCCCATGCATACATCTGCCTATCTATCTACCCATCTATCCATCTATTCTTCTTACAAGGGCGTGAGCGAAGCGGGGAACGACGCAGCTACAAAATAAACAAGTAGACAGATAAGTAAATATATAATAAATGACGATTACATAGAAAATAAGAGGGTGGAGGAGGTGTAGCTGAAGAAGAGGAAAGGTAGGAAAATTTAAGGGTGAGAAGAATTTGGAGGGTTGGAGGAAGAGGGAGAGGAAAGTGAGGAGACTCTAAAAGGTGTGAGAAAGAGGAGGAGAAAAGGGAGGAGAATGTAGAGAGTGGGAGGATGAAGAAGAGAAGTCACAGGAGGAAGAAATCGATACCTGAGACGCAAAAGGAAGGAAGGAGAGAAGAAGGGAGGGAGGGAAGGAGAGAGGGAGGTCAACCAGTTCATCTCGACAGCAGACAGACAGACAAGGAAGGGAAGGAAAGCGAGACAACGATACAGAAGGTGATGGTGGTGATGTTTATGGTGATAATGAGAGTGAGGTAACGGCGTTGATAAGGAAGGTACTTGTAATTTTGACGGTACTCCTG
Source organism: Eriocheir sinensis (assembly GCF_024679095.1). NCBI lineage: Eukaryota > Metazoa > Arthropoda > Malacostraca > Decapoda > Varunidae > Eriocheir > Eriocheir sinensis. Next base: position 2,900,060 of record NC_066549.1, read on the forward strand.
ATAGTGGCGGTGATGGCGTTGGTGATGATGCTGGCGATGGTGATGGTGGTGGTGGTGATGGTGATGCGGGTTCCAAATGTGTCTAGGAACATGACGAGGTGGCGCATTTCCTAGTGGTGATGATGGTAGTGGTGATGGTGGTGATGGCGGTGGTGGTGGTGAGGTGGTGTTGAGGAGGAGAGAGATGACAAGGATTTCTGCGCCATCATCTTCAACAGCCATGATGATGATGATGATGATGGTGATGATGATGATGAGGAGGAGGAGGAGGAGGAGGAGGAGTGAGAGAGGTGGTGATGTCGGTGAAGGTTTAACAAAGTGGAATCCTGACATTTCAATAGCGAGAGAGAGAGAGAGAGAGAGAGAGAGAGAGAGAGAGAGATACAAACACACAAACAGACACCCTCTCTCCCACACATACAGTACAAAACAGGCAGACAGACAGAAATACAGATAGACAAACAGACAGGCAAACATAAACACAGACTAGAAACGACAAAATCAGTGGCAGTGAGTTTAGGGAGACGAACCACCACTTTTAATTAACTATAACCCAAAACAACAGCAGAGAACCAGCCACTTACTGACATTTAGGTACTGGGACACGTTACCTTCACTTGCAACCCTTTCCCAATGCATCAAAAAGACCAATACCCCCACAAGTGTGCAAGACTTTCAAGGCATACTCCTAGACAGCGAGGGTGAAGGGGAGAGGGGAAGGAAGGAATGGGTAGCACGTTCAATGAAGGTTACATCCACACGTTATCGTTACTTGACATGGAATAATAAGAGAAAGCGAGCATGCCAGGGACGGTGTACTGCTCCTCTCCCTTCCCTTGTTAGCTTACACGGGGCAGCGCGGCGAAGGTAGCCTGGTCCGTACTTACTACTCAGCTATTTAAAGAACTGGGATAGCTATTAATTAAAGGATACATACAGATAAGCAGACATACAGATAGACATATAGATAGATAGATGGATAGATACAGATAGACAGAGAGATAGATAGATAGGTAAACATATATAGATAAATACATATATAGAAAGATAGATATAAATTTAACAGTAGAGAAAAATATAATTGTTATTGGTAAGTAAAACAGGTGATGCAGAACGCTCTTCGATGCGGTTGATAGGACAAGGAAATTGTATCATATTAAAAGAATATCTTGAATTAAAAAATAAAAAATAATACTCGTTTGTATATTAACAGATATGAATGAACGAAGAAAAGACACCAATGAGTCATGGAAAAAATAAAATGTTAATAAAGTACTACACAGACGAGTTTACAAAATGCTTAAAAAACCTGTTACGCCGAACTTTTACCACGGAGAGAAATCATAAGCTCCCGACAAAGGTATATAAATGAAGAGCAAGTTACCGTGCAAAGAAAAAAATTATATAACAATTACATAATTATTCCACAGACACAACGCAAAACGAGAACAACTCAATACGGAAACATCCTTTTTATTTCCATCAACAGACACATGTACAATCACAGACTTACCTGAGACACCACCACTTCCCAACACTCAAGAGAACAGGGCCATTACCTAACACCCCCATCCGGCCAACCTTTACCTTTCCAGAACCTTAAGCGACCCTCTCACAGGTGGATATTATAACACTCCAACAAGAAGAGTGCCATTGCGTCACATACTGATTTTTCTCTACCTGATCGGGCGGACATTTTGGGGTCTATTTTCACCCTTTCCTGGCGGTGACCTCGGTTTAAGATCGTATTTAACAATGGTCTTAAGAGGGGCGTTGGAAGAGAGGACAGTGGGCAGGGGTAGGAAGAAGTGTGAGCGGTGGAAAGGTGGCCGTTAAGTGACGTGGAGGAGGGAGGGTGAGAGGAAGGGAAGTCTGAGGCATTTTAAGCTCGTATTTTACAGTGGAAGAGAGGTGTTGGAAGGACGAGCGGGAAGGACAGTAAGAGGAGACAAGGAGGCTGGCAAGTGGAGAGATCAGGATGAAAGAGGGACAAGAAAGGAGTGATGGAGTTTGAGGCGTTGAAGCTTGAAATTACAGAAGAGAGGCATTGAGTGGACGAGGCAGAGGCGGCAAGAAATAAGCGGGGCAAGTGGAGGAGTCAGGGTGAGGGAGGGACAAGGATGGAGCGGTGAAGGGTCAGGAGGAAGGCAAGTCCGAGGCGTTAAGGAGGGCAGACAGGTGCGCAGGTAAGCCGGTTGGGCAGGTGCGTGTTAATCTGGACCGGCCCATACTAAGGACACCTGACCTACTTGTGGCCGACTGCCTGCAACGCGCGGCTTGGTTGGTTGGCCCCCTTCACGCCCCTCGCCTACCCTTCCCCTCTGCCGCCCCTTCCCTTCCGAGGCGCGGCGGGGGGTGAATGATACAGTGTGGAAGGAGTGTAGTGGAAGGACCCTTGTGGTGGCCGTGGCTGCGTGGCTGGCTCCAGACGGTGAGGGTTTAGGGCGTTCTTCGGCGCAAAAAAAGAGGATCAGGACCCAGCTGACACCCTTGGGGAACCTCTCTCCTGCTTGTCCTTGGAAGTCTTCTCCTTTCCTTTACCCCCACGCATACCTTCTCTTCTTCCTCCTCCTACTCCTCACCACAACCATCACCACCTCACATTTTTCTTTTCTCTATACACCAACCTTCTCTTCTTCCTCCTCCTCCTCATCACCACAATCAGCACCACTACCACATTCTTCTCTTCTCCACACATACCTTTTCTTCTTCCTTCTCCACCCCCACCATCACCATTATCATTACAACATTCTCCTTTTTTTTCCTTCTCTCTCTTTTCCATGCATACCTTCTCTTCTTCCTCTTCCTCCTCCACCATCATCATCACAACCACCACCACTACTAGTAATACGTTCTCCTCTTCTTCCCTCTCCCTCCTCCACTTACATTTTCTCTTCTTCCTTCTCCACCTCCATCATTACACCTTCCCCCTCCTCCTCCTCCTCCTCCTCCTCCTCCTCCTCCATCGCCTTAGTATCGGCACAATGGCACCATCAAGACACTCCTCCACACCTTCTGACCCCCATCACCACAAACGGCAAGGAATCGAACCTCAATGCAAAGATCTCGACGCCGCCATCAACCACCACGACACCCGGGGGGGAGGGAGGAGAAGGGGAGGGGAGAGAGAGAGAGAGAGAGAGAGAGAGAGAGAGAGAGAGAGAGAGAGAGAGAGAGAGAGAGAGAGAGAGAGAGAGAGAGAGAGAGAGAGAGAGAGAGAGAGAGAGAGAATAATTATGCAGACAGTTAACAGACAGTGGCAATAATGTACAAACACACACACACAAACACACACACACACACACACACACACACACACACACACACACACACACACACAGACTCACACATCGAAAAATCATCACAAAATACAAGAACACCAGAAAAAAACAGTCACCCTCAAATACAAAACAAAACAAAACGAAAATTAAGATAAAACACCAAAAACAACCCCTTTCCCCTTTTTTTCTATAAATATAAAACAGTTTCTTAGTGTTGAATAAAACGCTGGTAACTATAATTCATTTTTTTAATATACTTTGGCATGAGTGTAGAAAGAACATGAACTTAAAAAAGAAAACATTAAAACGAGTAAAAAAACAACAACATTCAGCTTCCACATCAAATCACAGGAGGCGTCGAGGATTTCACTAAATTACACACACACAAAAAAAAAGAGAAACAGACGGCGAGTGAAAGGACGAGGAGGTCACGTTATAAGCAGAAAAAAACATAAAAAGTGAAACTGAATAGAATGGGGCTGACATTGGCGGCTGGACGGGACGGGACGGGACAAAGAGACATCGATTACAGAAATGGTGCCATGGTGGTGTTGGTGATAGTGGTGGTGGTGGTGGTGGATGGGTGATAGTTATGGTGATAGTGCTGTTGTTGTTGTTGGTGGTGGTGGTGGTGATGGTTGTGATAATGGTGGTTGTGATGGTGGTGATGTGGTGGTCGTGGAGGTGGTGGTTGTGGTGGGAATAGCTTAGGTGGTGGTGGTGGTGGTGGTAGAAGTGGGGAGGGGTGATAGTTATGGTGGTGGTAGTGGTGGTGGTGGTCCTGGTGGTGGTGGTGGTGGAAGTGGTCGTAGTGGTGATGGTGGTGATGGTGGTGGTGGTCGTGGTGGTGGTCGTGGTGGTGGTGGTGGTGGTGGTGGTGGTGGTGAGTCGCTGTCCCATTCCAACACGTGTCCTCGGTGGCAAAGAAAAGCCTGACGGGTATGGGGAAGTAAACAAAGATTTGGGTGTTTTGTGTCCAGTATCTCGCCTCCCGCCGCTACCTTCTCCCCTTCGTCTGGTGCGTGTTATACCTTCTCCCCTCCGTCCGTTGCGTGGTATACCTCTGCCCCTCTTCACTACACCCTTCGTCGTCCATCTTGCTGTGACTGCTGACTGTCAGTTAATGCACGTTTTTGCCCCTCTCCCTTCTTGTTACTAATTTTTACTTCTGTCCATTATTGTGTTTCAGGTTTGGTTTGACACTTCCTTTGCTTTCTTCTTTGTTTGTTTGTTTGTGTGCATGTGTGTGTGTGTGTGTGTGTGTGTGTGTGTGTGTGTGTGTGTGTGTGTGTGTGTGTGTGTGTGTGTGTGTAAACATATGGTGGGTGTTTGAAGCAGCCAACATAATCATCCCCTCCACTCCTCCCTATCTCTTTTCTTCCTGCATCTCCTTACTACTTGCCCTCCTTGCCCGCGTCACAGCCCTCCCCGTCTCTCTCTGTTCCCTGCTATACAGCACCGCACCGCCCCGGCAGGAATAACCCACGCCGGCAGCAGTAGCGACAGCAGCACATTGGTGTATATCAGCGCACGGCGAACACGGTGGCGTGCACGTATTACTTTTTAAAACCAGCAGCAGCTTATTGTTTTCTCAAACAATTGGTTGGAAAAGAAAATAAACCATGAAGAAGCAAAATATTAGGGTTACTGGATTGAATGTGACAGCGCCCCGCCCCCTACCCGAGACCCCGTAAGGCGGGCTTCCCTATGCGGTGCTGCAGGTGTAGCCCTCGCAATGGCGAACACGCCACGACCCTTTCCAGCTCCCGGCCGAGACATTTCTCCTGCAGGCCTGCGGCGCGAGACAGGTCGAAAAGTAGACGAGTTTTTGCGCGAGTAACTGAGCCTCGGCACACCCGGGCGTGTGCTGGCCGGCAATGGTCAGCCAGCCTCCCCCTGATTACAGGCAGAGGTGCCTCGCCTCCTCCTCTCGAAAAGCAGCCTCCGTCTCGCCTAGAGCACGGACTAGACCCCGGCTCTCGGGGAAGACTCTATTTACAGGGCATAAGGAAGCAGACTACGAGGCAGCAGTGAAATACGCTGAATTAATACAGAGAAAAATTCAGGTGAATCATTTTCTTATGTCTTGATGTACAAACTAGACATACGTCAAATGCCTGACCCCGAGAAATAAGAAAGTTAAACAAAACTCCAACAATGTTATAATTATAATAACCGCCACGCTTATTGGAGGCAGAGCTACGAAAGATGCTGAACGATGTAATTACTTCATTACGAAATGCATATTTACGTCTACGTAAGTAAAAGCATAATAGTTTATGTTATATTTTTCCTATGCAGACAAAAAGGCTTGCACGGGTGATGACAGAAGAGTTGTGGAGGCGGGCGGGAGACTTGCAACATTTTTTTTATTGTTTTAAGACATAAGTCTACAAGAGGGCGGTGAATTGCTGGAGCGGAGTGAACGCGATGATGAGCAAGGTAGTTGTGTGGGACATCGGGCAGCGGCAGCGAGCCCTGCGCGCCGGGAAGGATCAGTGCTACGTGGGGCTGCTGTTGGTCATGGCGCAGGTCATCGCCCACAGGGGCTACAAGGCCCTGCGAGGGGTGGATCCAATCTTCATGGACAAGTACGTCACAGTCTGGCTCGTCAGCGGTTACTACGTCACTCTCGTGTGGACTGCGGTCATCCACTTAGCGATGTTACGGTTTGCATCCGTCATTGGCGGCCCGGCAGCCAACAACAAGCCCTGGTGGTGGTGGCGGCTGGACACACGTTCCAAACACCTCATGCAGCTCGTGGCCACCCTCTGCTGCCTGGTGCTGGCCGGGCAGCTCCTCGTCGGTCTCACTTATCCGTTTGTGTACAAAGACGTTCTGTACAACAACTTGATGCATGCCATTGACGAATACCACTCCTCGGCACATGTCAGAAGGTTTATCGACGACATCCAGGAGGCGTACGAGTGCTGTGGTTTTCACAGTTACCAAGACTGGATAAGACTGAGAAGAGTCAAGGGACGCGGGCACCTCCCCATAAGTTGTTGCCAGATCGGCTTTGTTTGTGATAGGGACAACATCGTAAATTACTTGGCAAATTACAAGATTTGGTACGAGACAGAAGATTTCTCTACAAAGAATACAAAAGTGCCTTTTAAGGAAAAAATCAAGTTTATTAGCTTGGCTCCGTTTCAAAAGCCGGAGGAGCTGCCGTTTAAAGAAAAAGGATGTGGCGGAAGACTGATCGATGCACAGACTTTCTACTGGCCGGTGGTGATTGACATGCTTCAGCTCATTGTGGTCGCCCGCGCGCTGCTAAACATCCGGAGGTACTGCACCGCCACCGCCTTCGCCAACAGGGCCGTGCATGCCTGCCCAGGGGACTACACGATGCTGAGTGCCGCCCACGCGTGCCCCCGCTGGACGCTGCGCCGCCCCAGCAAGGAGGCGCTGTGGAGGTGGCAGCTGAACTACCTGGAAAGGCTGTATCTCTACCTGGTGCGCAAGGGCAAAATGGAGCCCCACGAGCACCATGAAGTCCTCTACCCGGACATGCCAGTCACCACGCCGGACTTCGGGAAGGCTTTCGACGCGAAGGTTCAAGAATACAAAAGTTTCCTTCGCAAGCAGATTCGTAAAAAGAAGGATAAAAAGAAGCGAAAGAAGAAAAAGAAGCATAAATAGGTTCGTCTCTTCGGCTGAGGCAACAAACGTGTCGTCCGGGTATGCATATTGTTCTCAAGCTCTTATTCTCAAGCTCTTATTCTCAAACTCTTATTCTCAAGCTCTTATTCTCAAACTCTTATTCTCAAACTCTTATTCTCAAGCTCTTATTCTCAAACTCTTATTCTCAAACTCTTATTCTCAAGCTCTTATTCTCAAGCTCTTATTCTCAAACTCTTATTCTCAAGCTCTTATTCTCAAACTCTTATTCTCAAACTCTTATTCTCAAACTCTTATTCTCAAACTCTTATTCTCAAGCTCTTATTCTCAAACTCTTATTCTCAAGCTCTTATTCTCAAACTCTTATTCTCAAACTCTTATTCTCAAACTCTTATTCTCAAACTCTTATTCTCAAGCTCTTATTCTCAAGCTCTTATTCTCAAACTCTTATTCTCAAACTCTTATTCTCAAACTCTTATTCTCAAGCTCTTATTTCCTGCAACGCCTCATCCTGTTATCGAGAATGAAAACTTATACGTAAGACTTTTTACCGACATAAAAATCTGTACGTATGCAATCCAAAATGTTGTCACTCCGTCACCATCCAAATACTTCTCATAATCATGTTAAATACTGTGATAAGTAAATGCATACTGCTCACACAGCTAAGTCTCGGGAGATAGCTTGTTCTCGGTTACTTAAATAATACAAGTTATTAGATAGACAAGCATAACATGACATAAACAAATGGAGAATTGCTCACTACCAAAGAAACAGACGAGTAAACAAACATATCCGGACAAATACAGAAAAGAAGAAAGGAATGTATGTAAGTCTTCAACACCTATGGAAGGAGCAGAGCCACCACCGCCGCCGCGGCCACCAGGTACAGCCGGGCAGGGGCGGGGCGGCGGCGACAGATAACGCGGGTCAGGAGAAAACCAGGTGGGCAGAGTCTTGTCTCGCCGCGCCCCCGCCCCGACTCTTGGCCCGAGGAGGAGGAGGAGGAGGCAAAGTAAAAGAAAGTGAGGATGAAAAGGAAGAGTGAAAGGTGAAGATAAAGGCAAAGTGAATGACGATTGAGTGAAAAAAATGAGAAAATAAGGAGAATAGACTCAAGAAAAACGAGGAGGAAAGTGGTGAAGGGAGGAAAAAGGAGAGAGGAGGAGATAAGGAAGAAAAAAAGTTAGGACATGTAGGAAAAAGAGAAGAGAAAGGTGAGGCAGATAGGAAAAAGGAGAAGAGGGAAGAGAGAGTGGGGGAGGGAGGGAGGGAAGAAACACGACTTCCAAGAGGACCAATTAATGACGGAGGCGCTCAGGTGGTCAGGCCGGGACCCACCTAACTGTCCTGCGTAACGGGGATGAGCAAATGGATGAGTTACGTCGGCACGGAGAGCGTGACGAAAGCTTCCCTGGTTGTTACGCAATGTTCCGTGGTGGTCACAGGCTTTCTCCGCCCTGCCAACTTCGACTACTGGCCTGGTGGATGGCTGGCCGGTGCGCACATTGCCGATCTCTCGACTGGTTTGTGATTGAGTGAAGACGCTCCAGGCGGTATTGTCAAACGCTTCAGCCCCTCAATATCAACTATTTTCAAAGGCCCCAAAAGAGTTTAGTTGGGGTCTATTGAGTGTTCTTTTAGGTTCATTATACTAGAAATAAAGGTTTATATAAATCCTGAGCCGCCGATCAATTACCAACACTGCCAGATCATATTTTAGACTCCGTAAATATGGATGGAGCATATGCATTTTCTCTCTTATCCCTCTACCATACAATACAGTGTTAGAATGCATCGTTAACAACACTGGATGATCCTTTTGATTGGTTCTTCGCTACAAAACGCCTCCAGTTCCACCTTCACTCACTGCTACCTGTTCTTCCTGCCGTCATTACGTCCCTCACACGTGTAATCTCATTAATATATTCCTCCTGTTCCTCCCTTACCATCCCATAACCCTCCGGATCCTCTTCCTTACCCTTCACTTTTCTGTCCCTTTCCTTACCTCCTTCTCCTCCTCCTCCTCTTCCTTTCTATACCACTTGCCTCCCCCCCCCCCGTCTTCCTACTCTCTTTTGCCTCTTTCCCTATCTCCTTCTCTTTCCCATACCATCTATCTCCTCCTCTTCCTCCTCCTAACCTCATCTTCCTTCTTCCCCTTTCTTCAGTCCCTCCAACCTTCTACCCTCCTCCTTTCCACCGGTCTCCTTCTCCTTATTCTTCCCCTTCTCCATTCTCCTCCTTTCCTTACCGCCTCCTCCTCCTCCCCCTTTCCACCTGTCTCCTCCTCCTCCTCCTTCTTCTTCTTCTCCTCCTCCATTTTGCTCCTTTCCCTACCTCCTCCTCCATCTCCTCTTTCTCCGCCTGTCCACACCACCTGTCTCCTCCTCCTCCTTCTTCGCCTCCTACTCTACATTCCTGCCGCCGCCTGCTCCTCCTACCCTACATCCTGTCCTGTTCCTGCCCCGCCCTGCACCGCGCCCCGCCTTCCCTATATAGTCGGGGAGGAACCTGTAATCTTCCCCTATTTGAGGCCGAAAACAATTCTCACCACACTCGTCTTACCTTCTCTCCCTCCCTCCCTCCCTCCTTGCACGCCGTAGGGAGAAGAGGTTATCAGGAGAAGGTCTTAAGAGGTGCAGGAGCAGGGGCGAAGGGAGGGGAAGAGAAGTGCATGTAAAGAGAGGTGGGGCAGGTTATTTAGGAGGGCTGAGGGAGTGTGTAGGGGAGCGAGGGCAGGGCGGGTAGCGAGAAAGCGGTGCGGAGGAAACTCGATAAGATACAATTAAGGAGAAGGTTAAGTAAAAGGGGGAAGCGGAGGAAGATTAGTCCGGAAAGTAATGACTGGAAAGTAGTGGGAGCGGCGAGGGAGATGCACGTGTCCGAGTGAAAGTACCTACCTAAGAGAGGGCGATGTAGTACTATAGGAAAAGAATAAAAGGATGAGATAATACGTAGAAAGAAACAGAAGGGAAAACAACTGTCATTTTCAAGTGTCTAGGAGTGAAACTGAAAAGATACCTGGAAGAGCAACCTAACCTAACCTAACCTAACCTAACGTAGCACAAGACATTACGTACAAACGAACAGAAAGAAAAGAAGCTGTCATCTACAAATGCTTAAATAGGCTATACAAGAAAAAAAAAATTAGGAAAGGAATAAAATAACAGGATAAAACATTACGTACTAATTAACAGAGAGACAAGCAACTGCCATAATTATTTTTTTACGTAGAGTCACAAGAAGGCCGTTGTTGATATACATGAAAATAAAAGGTTACCGAATACCTACTTAGCTGTCCTCGCGTGTGAATGGCAGACCAACGAACTCTAAGCGGCCTAAGATACTATTTTCACTGCTTTACAAAGGGCGTAGAGCTGCTAATTATGGGAACAAGTGTAGCAGTTTAAGGGCAGGGCTGGTCTGGTCTGGTCTGGTCTGGTCTGTCCTTCAAGGGTATCCTGGGATCAAATGGGCGGATTTTGGCGAGGGTCTCAGGGATGGCGGCGGCCGAAGAATGGTGGTAATGGGTCTGCGGCGGCTGCGGGACCCTCGGACGTGACGCGGAAGGGGTGACAGAAGGGGGAAGGCTCAGGGGGAGGTTTATAGCCGTTCCTGTAAGCTCATGAAGGGAGGACGCGGCAGCTGAACGAGGACGAGAATGTAAAGTGTCTCGGGAATCAAAGGAATGGTGATGAGAGGCGGCGGGGCAGCGGCGAGACGGAGGAGGGAGCGGGAGGGAGAAAGTAGTGTGGCGGCGAAGGACGGTAACAAGATTGTGGTGGCGGGGTAGGACGGGGCAGGACAGGAGTGGAGGGGCGTATGGCCAGGGGTCGAGTCAGAAGGATGGTGGCAGGGATGGAGGGATAGATTGGAGGATGGCCGCAAAGGGTCTATAATCACAATATATTGCAAGAGAGGATTTGTGGCGGAGTTATATATTTCTCACCCCTTCAGGCCGATAGCAACCCGCCTGATCCTATCGACCGAAGAGTGCAGGTGGATGTTTGGGCGCCTGGACGCTATCACTGAGCCAATCGAAATACGGTATGGAGAGTGGACCCTATCTGGACCATCGGATATTACTTAAGTTCTCGGGACAAACAACGCAAATATCGTGGACGCCTTGACTGCACTAGCAAACGGGAAGTGAAGATTCTCCCCAAAGACCCTGGAGGTGGACGATGTTTTAGTCTTAACGTCAAAACCACCACCGATATTTACTTCGTTCTCAGGCTAAGCAACGCAAATGTCATGAACGCTTTGACTGTATCAACAAACGGGAAGTGAGAACTAAACCCAACGACCCTCAAGCCAGACAATGTTTCAGCCTTAACGTCGAGACCCTACCAATTCTTACTTCGTTTTCAAGACAAACAACGCAAACATCACGAACGCTTTGACTACATCAGCAAACAGGAAAGGGAAAAAAAAAAACTGTTCCCATAGACCCTAAAGTTGGACGATGTTTCAATAATTGTAACGCAAAAGACACCACCTTTTTTTTTACTTAAGTTCACCTCCCTTTTCAATTTTCCCTTCACAGATCAACCACTTTCAAGCTCGGAAGTGCAAACCATCAGGAATCTTACGTAACTCTTATCCTGAACCCAAAGGCACCTCATAAGACAGAGAAAACAAGCACACACAAAGAACCATACCAGAACCATCACCACTTCTTACTTCACTCTCCATTTTTCACTTCACAGACCCACCAATATCAGGCTCGTACTTGCAAACCATCAGGAGTCTTACATAACTCTTATCCTGAACCCAAAGGCACATCAGTCGACGGAGAAAACAAGCAAACAGAAAGAACCAGACTAGAACCACCACCACTTCTTACTCCACCCATCATTTTTCACTCCACAGATCCACCAATATCAGGCTCAGAATTGCAAACCATCAGGAATCTTAGGTAACTCTTATCCTGATCTCAAAGGTGCATCAATCGACAGAGGAAAGAAAAGCAATAAGGAAACAGAAAGAACAAGCATCACACACCACGAAGCAAAGTCCAGCGAGGAACCGGACCCCACATCGTTCACCCTCGCAAGACAAGGGACGAGGAAACCCATCAAACACCATCTCCATCTCGCGGGGTCCATTCCTGAGGTGCCAAGGACAAAGTGAAGCCCATCCGTCTCTGCTCCTCGCGAATACAGAATGTGAATGTGAGGCGTGCGGGGCCATATGGCAGAGAGGGGAAGTCTGTGGGCGTGGGGGAACATGGGGCAAGAGGGCGTGCAGGCATGTGGGAGGGTTGAGATGGGGGTCTAAAGCTCATGGGCGGGTGTATGCTAAGCTATTGTGGGCGTGCGGGCGTGCAGGCGTGTGGGTGTGCGATTGTCTGGCTATCCCACGGCACCCTTACTGGTCCTTAAGGCTCAGGGTGAAGGGTGAAGCCAGGAGCAGAAGGGCAGGGGTGGGGAGGGTGCAGGCGGGCGGGAGGTTGGCGCTGGGCGTTGGGTGGGGGTCAGGACGTGACGGGGAAGCGGGATGGGGCATAAAGGGTTCACCTGCCGACCGGCCTACCTGACCCGCCATAATTAGGCTTACGACGCAACGACCAGAACGAGTTTAAGGGAAGATGCCTCAGTTCCCTTCCTCCTCTCTCCCTCTCTCTCTCTCTCCTTTCTCTCCCTTCTCTCTTCTTCTCTGATTCTCTCTCTCCTTGCGCCACAACATCCATTCTTCTCATCCTCATTTCGCCGTTTCCCTTCTTCCATTCTTCCTTCCTTTACCACCATGCCTCCCCTTTCCCTCTCCTTATCTAACCTTCCACCCACCTTCTCCCATTCTGCATTTCCCTCTCCTCTATATGGTCCTTCTTTCATCCTTCTTTCTTTCTTTTCATTCTTACTCTCGCTATCGTCTCTGCTGCTTCCCTATTCTCCGGAAGTAAATAAAAAATCTTCTGCATGTATTTTGTTCCTTTACTTAATTTCCTCAAAATGTTATCACAGGTTTTCATTTTGTCACTCATTCTTTCATTCCTTCATCTCTCTTCCATTTTCAGAGTTAGACATCTTTCCTATATTCCATCTGTTACTCATTTCCCTCTTTTTTTTTTTTTTTGTTATCCATATTATTCTTCGCTACGGTGAGTTTGATTTCAAGTGACAGACGCAAAGAAAAGATAATGAAAACAATTGCTGGGTGTCTACGTACATGGGATAATATTACTTTTCCTCGCCGCATTATTTGCACGAAACATTTGGATCTGCATCATCACCGTCCTCACCTTGCCCCGCCTCCCGCGTCGTTCTCAACCCCAACGAAAGACATTAAAATCTGCAATCGCTTGGACGCCTCACTGAACAATTTTTTTTCCGCATACCCAAACTTTTGCCTCGACCCCAACCTCTATTTCTACTTGGCTTCCCTCCATCTCTACTTTTGTCTTTCCCCACCACATCAATGTTTTTCTTGATGAGTTTTTTTGTTGTTTCCCGAATGTGTTATTGGTCTCGCTACAATGGTGAAGTAAGATGACCGCCATAATATCATCATGGCAAACTTATACTATTGGTAAAAAATATATAATTATTAACCTGGTACCTGCAGGGATCATGTTTCTTAAAGTCCCCTCTAAGCGAGAGAAACTAGAAAAAATCATCACTCACTCAAACCATTTCATAATATATATCAACGCATTTGTGATCAGTCTATGCCCGTCGCTGGTATATGGTAAAGCCACAAATTTGGCCCGTGGCTGCTACCGGGTTAACATCATCATGGCAAACTTATACTATTGGTAAAAAATAGATAATTATTAAAGGTTAGGTAAAGTTGGGTACATACGCTATAGCTGCGCGTGGCTGCGGTGCTCATCTCTGTCGCACTGGCCCTTTGAACCTGTGGAAGGAAAGAATCCATTACCCTGGGAAAAGTTGGAAAGTTTCGTTTAGTCGGCGCAACATCTGTGGGATTCGGGACTGGGACTCGGGCCAGTGTGAAGTTCGGGATTACCACAGTTTACCCTCCCTAGATTTCCCCAGTTACCCATTTATGGACCAGCCCGAAAGGAAGGATGAACAGCTAGGTGAACTGCACGCCAACCGCCTGGGCCGAGATTCCAACCCGGGCCCATGGATTCGTTGTTAGGCACCATGTAGTGAAGCCATATGGACGAGATCGCTTTTGCGTCGGCTCCCGTGGGTTCTTTCCTCCCCGCCGCTCTGTCACACAGCCCAAACGCCTATCTCTTCCTCTCATATGTCAGCTATAGGTAACTTATGAGGGGAAGAGATAGGTGTTGGAACTGTGAGGCAGAGCGGAGGGAAGGAAAGGACCCACCGGAGCCAACACAAAAAGGATCTCGTCAGTCTGGTTTCACTGTTACCACTGCTGCAAGGGGCGCATAACATATGAATTATTAGTAAGAACAAGAAGAACAAAAACAAAAGAAAAGAAAGAAGAAAAAGAAAAAACAGGAAAAAGAACAAAGAAGAAAATAGAAGAAGAAAAGGACAGAAATAAAAGTAGGAAGGAAAAGAGGGAGGAGATAGCTGTGGATAAAACTGTGGATAAAGAAGAACAAGAAGAAAAAAACAAGGAAAGAAAAGAAGAAAAAAAAGGAAAAAGAACAAAGAAGAAAATAGAAGAAGAAAAGGACAGAGATAAAAGTAGGAAGGAAAAGAGGGAGGAGATAGTTATTGGCGGAGGCGATGAAGAATAAAATTTATATCGGGATATTTATATTTGCAATACGTCTCGGAAATCGTCTGGCGCTGGCGAGCCTCAGACACATTAAAGCTGTGGACAACATTTTTCTGACTCGCAAATTTCAGTGATGCATATTTTATTGTTTTCCTCTTGAATAAACAAACTTTGGGCTAAACTTGGTGCGAGGAAAGAATTTGTGTATCTATATATTTTTTTCTACAACTTTGCGAGGCTGTGGATAAAGTCGAAGCGAAGGGACGGACACAAACAGGCAGATAGACAGACACAGACAAACAGACAGGACAGACCAGGGTAGGACAAGAGGGCTTTGTTCACGCAACCACAGACAAAGAGACGCAAAAACCAAGGTTAAAGCAACACACGAAGAGCCACTCGTAGATAAACGGTAAAGTTTGGATCATATATTAAGCTGCTCGCGGCCTCAGCATTTATCTCCGTCTCATTGGCCCTTGAGCCTCTGATGTATAGCCACAGTTTACTTCCCTCAGGTTTACCCATATATTCATTTATCGACGAGTCCGAAAGGAAGGATGAACAGCTGAGTGGGTTGGACGCCGACTGCTGAGGCCAGAATCGAACCCGGGCCCGTGAATTTGTAGATAGACTTGTCAAATCTAGGAGACCTTCATAAACCAATAGGTGGAGATTAAGTGTAAAAAAAAGACAAAAAAAACTCAGGTGGAGAAGAAAAAATGTTGACGATACAAATGAGGAGTGGAGGAGGAGTAGATAGGATGGTGTGATAAGAGTCTTTGCGATTAGGATACAACAAACTGGTCAACGGTCTTCAACTGTTGTGAGCTTGCTTGAACATCACACTGGTTTTCTATATAATCACACCCTCTCCTTTCCCTTTCTCTTTTTCTGCTTCTACTTTTCTCCATCCCCCAGGCCCACGCCACGCTCCCCTAGCCACTCCTCCCTGTCCCATTCCTCAGCCCACGCCCCTTCACCCCTTTCCATATGACACAAAGGAGAGCGTGGCCAAGATAAGGGGTCAGATGGGTCCCGGGCCACTGCACCGCAAAACATCCCTCACAGGAGACAAAAGGAAGGGACAAAGACGCCTTGGTTCATAGCGAGGGGCCGCGGCAGCCACAGACACGGGCCGAGACTTTGGTGTCGTGTTTTTACGTGAGTTTTTTTTTTTTTTTTAATGGTTAGTTCGACACCATTCAAGGAACCTTTACTTTTTATACGATGCACTAAACAGAGAAGCTGAATATAGTGGTGAGTTTGAGTCATGCCTCCCTCTTCCTTCCTCCCTTCTCCCTCCTTCCTCCCACTCCTCGTCTGCCATAAGCTGTATTGTGGAGTCTCACAAGTTCCGGCCAGTGAGAGAACACTCCTGGATCGGCACCGTGTTTGTCTCACTGCTAATCTTGCTTCTGCCATTCGTCCGCATTCACACGAGAAGTAAAAGAAACAGTGAGCAGCGTGACCGCCACCAGGACGACCTCTTGCAGCCTGTTTCTTCCACATGCATATACATAACCTCTGTGCAGGTTACGCAGGAAGTAGGCGGAGAAGTGAATGCGTTTTTATTTTATTTTCCACTACCGAAAAAGTGTGAACGCTGTGTACTATTCCCTCGCCAGTAACCGACACGTGTTAGCAACATTATGAGTTACGAGCGCTTTCTTTGTCTTGGGTAAACTCGAACCCCACGGGGAAACGCAAACATACCGATATTTTTGCTTAAAGACGAGAGAATACACAGATTCTACTTGATTTATTCTAAAGTAAATTCCCTTCACTCTTCATTCTATTCGCCGGCTCCCTCAGCATGTAAAAGAAAATATCTTCAATAATCTCAGGCGTCAGAATATACCTGCATAATATTGTAACCCCGTGCCGAGTGATGGTGTAGCGGATTTTCAGGATGTTGTTACTTGAGCTGTCCATGGAAGAGGCCACAATAAACATTCATGAAACGTTTCGGCTATTACTTATACCTTTATTTATATATTAATAATGCTTGAGAGAGAGAGAGAGAGAGAGAGAGAGAGAGAGAGAGAGAGAGAGAGAGAGAGAGAGAGAGAGAGAGAGAGAGAGAGAGAGAGAGAGAGAGAGAGAGAGAGAGAGAGAGAGAGAGAGAGAGAGAGAGAGAGAGAGAGAGAGAGAGAGAGAGAGAGAGAGAGAGAGAGAGAGAGAGAGAGAGAGAGAGAGAGAGAGAGAGAGAGAGAGAGAGAGTGGGGTTCCCAGGGCGTGGCGGGGCTGACCTGCTGTGTTCCATCCCGTCCTTGACCACTCAGCCACAAAAACTGGACCACCCACTCCACCACGCCCGCCGCGGCCTTCACCCACTCCCCCACTCCCCCACTCACCCACTCCCGCTGCTCGCATTCATTCGGACTCCTCCCCTTCGCCGGCCGCCATCCCTCATTCCTCCTCGCATACATTTGATCTTCCTCCCCCTCCCCTCCCTCATTCTTTCTTCTCCTCGCCTCTTCCATTACTCTTCCTACTCGCATTTATTCATCTGCCTCCTCCTTGTATCCGTCCCTCACTCATTCGCACTACTGGTCTGCCTCTGCCTCACCTCCTTTGCTCACTCCTTCTGCTCGCATTAAAATCTCTGCCTCCTCCTCGATTTCAACCTTCACTCTTTTTCTTCTCATATACATTTATCTGCCTCTTTCTCATCTATATCCCTCCCTCTTACTCGTACTGTCTTCCTCCTCAACGCCATCCTCCACTCATCCTTATACTCCTTCCTCTGTCTCCTCATTGCCTCTATAAGTACCTCCATATTTCGCTCCTGCTCTTATTCCTTCCTTCGCCTCGTCCTCAGATATTCCTCACTCCCTCGACTTTCATCCTCCAGGCTTCCCTCCAACATCCTTCTCTCCTACTACTTGTATTCACTCTTGTCTCCTCTTCTCCCAACAACCCTGATTTCACCTCCTGCTCGCAATCATTCCCTCCTCCTCCCCCTCTTATACCCACCTCTACACCTTCTAGAAATAGTACGTACCTACCCGCAGAGCATACATCGATAAACCTCCTTGAACCGCTACGGGTGTGTGGTTTGTGGGTAATGGTATGGGCATAAAGCTTACCCTGCCTGATTAATGCGAGGGTGTCAAGAATACTCCTGATCCAGTGCTCGCTCGCTCACCCGCGGCTCTCAGGGCGGCCCCATAAAGTATTTCCACCGTAGAATCCCACCAGACCATTCTAGTTTTTGTAAGGCAGATTTGGGATCGTAATAATGTGTTTTGTTTTGTTCCTATACCATACCCTCCCTTACCTGTCCTTTCTGCCTGGCTTGTCCAACTCCTTACCACCTTTTCACTTTTCTCTTGTCTGCTTGCTCTTAAAATCCGACCGTTCTAGTTTTTGTTAAGTAGATTTGGGGTCGTAATTACGTCTTGTCTTGCTCCCATATCCTCCTCTCCCTGCCCTCTCTGTTTGCCTCGTCCGCCTTTTTACCTCCCCTTCCTCACCCTACGTTGCACTTTTCTGGTCCACTTGCCTGTAGAACCCCCAGACCATTCTAGCTTTTAGAGAGTAAAATCGAGGGTCATAACAACGTCTTATCTTCGTACCATATCCTTCCCTTCCTTCCCTGTCCCTTCTGTCTGTCTCGTCCTGCTTCTTACAGCCTTTCTCTCGCCCCACTTGCACTCGTATCGTCCACTTGCCTAGCTTTCTCTAATTACGATTCGTCTTGGTCCCATAGCCTCTCCTCCTTCCCTGTCCTTCCTGCCAGCTACGTCCTGCTCCTTACTACCTTTCCCTCGCCCCATCGTGCACTCCTCTCGTTCACTTGCCTTACTTTCTCCCCCTTCCTCCCTTCCAGCTAACCAGCCTGCCAGTGGTCCAGACGCATAGAGCAGCCTTTCCCCGCTTTCCCTAACACATCTTCCCTGTCCCTCCGTGCCCTGCCCTGCCTCGCTTTGCTTTCTCTCGGCCGACACTCATCCTACCGGTCTGGACAGCACCACCTGACCTGCATCCTGCCACGCTCCGTCTTTTGAATTGTACAGCGTCTTCACTTCCCTCAGTACAACGAATAGGAGTTTATGCAAGCTTTATATGATCTTACATTGTCCTTACGAGTAGTTTTATTCTTAGGCACTCTCATCACAACAGCTGATATGACAAGATTAATGATGCTCATGATGATAAAGCTACTGATAATGGTAATAAAAGTCATATGATACAATAAAAGTTATAAATGATACCAATGTTAAAAAGAATAATGATGATTGAAATACCACGGGGTGTCTGCCGCTACCTCGCCCACGCAAAGACTAAAAAAAGAAGGAGAAGTAGTAGAAGAAAAGTTAAAGATGAAGACCCACACGACCACTGCAACGACAACAACAACAAAAACAACGATGACAACAACAACAACAACAACAACAACAACAACAACAACAACAACAACAACAGCAACAACAACAACAACAACAACAACAGCAACAACAACAACAACAACAACAGCAACAACAACAACAACAACTCAGTCAACATCATCATAACCATTCTCATCAACAACAATAACCCTCATCACTATCATCCCCATCATCACCATCATCACCACCAACAATAACAACACCACCACCACCACCACCATCATCGTCATCATCAACAACAACAAGAACAAGGTAGGCAACAGAGACAAAAACAACAGCATACACTCGAGGACAATGCAGCGATGACTACAAGATATTATGTAAACACGAAACCACACAACACAAACACAGGGCAAATAGATTATAGATTTTCTTTTCATTTTAACTCCAATCCTTAACCCTTTATTCATCAATTATACAACACGAATGAGTTGTTTACAATGGCATGAGGGAGTGAGAGTAGAATATAACATGACAGTAGGAAATGGAGGATATTAAGAGGGGAGGAGGAAGTGGAGAAGAAGGATGAGAAAGAAGAATAAGACCAAGAACAGGAATAAGACAATCAAAAAAAGAAATGAAGAAGGAGAGAAGGAGGTACAGAGAAGGCAAAGGGGGAAGTAAAGACTGAAGAGGGGGTAGAACAGAAAAAGGGGAGGAGGAGAAGGAAAAAGAGGAAAAAGGAAGAGGAGGAGAAGGAAGAGGAGGAGAAGAAATATAAGTGGCAGGAGGCAGAAGCGGAGAAAGAGGAAGGGGGCGGCAGCTAAAGAAGAGGCAATAGAGGGGAAGGAGGAGGAGGAGGAGGAGGAGGAGGAGGAGGGAAAGGAGGGACAGATGCAATCATAATAATATACTGGCAGCATTACCCTATTATCTCTCCCGGGGCTCCTCCATTGTGTACACGATAAGTTACACACACACACACACACACACACACACACACTCACACACACACACACACACACACACACACACACACACACACACACACTCCCCTTTCCTCTCCCCATCCCACTCCCTCTCCCACTCCCACTCACACACACACACACACACACACACACACACACACACACATTCATGTACATATATAAATTTATTCTCCGTTTCCGCTGGCAGATCATTACACAAGCAATTTCATGGGTAGGGGGTGGGGGGG
Organism: Eriocheir sinensis; assembly: GCF_024679095.1. Classification (NCBI taxonomy): domain Eukaryota; kingdom Metazoa; phylum Arthropoda; class Malacostraca; order Decapoda; family Varunidae; genus Eriocheir; species Eriocheir sinensis. Next base: position 2,920,177 of record NC_066549.1, read on the forward strand.
GAGAGAGAGAGAGAGAGAGAGAGAGAGAGAGAGAGAGAGAGAGAGAGAGAGAGAGAGAGAGAGAGAGAGAGAGAGAGAGAGAGAGAGAGAGAGAGAGAGAGAGAAACAAAAAAACAGAGACACACACAAACAAGACAGGCACAGACACACATAGACAGACAGACAGACAGAAAACCACAGGAACAAACTAACAGACAGACAGGCACCCGACAAGACACCCGAGGTAGGAGCAGACACACAAACAGACACAGACAGACAACAAAACCCCCAGAAAGCAAGGATCAAGGCATCGCGGAGACACAAAATATGAGGCAGATAGGGATGGAGTTGTGTTGTGCGCATTCTAATTGGTGGTGAACAAAGCGGCTTCTATATGGAGAGCAGGAGTGTACTATCGGTCTTTCTGCCTCGAGCTGCATTATCGTTCCCTCTGTCGTGAGTTAAGTCCCTCGGCCCAGATAGAGAGATCGATATTCACAGCGTTGCCATCGCCATCTACATACGAGCAGGTTTGAGAGTCCCTTATTAGTACTCACACCAGATATAAAACGACTCAATATAGAATAATGAACGGAGTTATAAATATGAGATAGGGTCAATATAACAGAAATATTAATCCATCAAGTTGTTTTTAATATATTTCGTCTAGCAATTTCATTTTCATATTCTATCCGTGAACATTTGCTCAATTTTTCATTTAAGTTCTGTTACATATACAAATGCGATATACGTGAATACGAGCCATAGAAACATGCCCAAGTGGAGATGAGTAAGGCGGCGGCAGAGTGGTCATTGCACGCCGGTGGTGAATGCAAGAAAAATGATGAGTGTAACATGGAGAGACAGGAAGCGATGGAGAAATAGGAAGCGACGGACATCATGGCTTTGAGAAGAGCCAAATTTGAAGAAACTCTGTTGGGAACTCAGAACAAGAAATGGACTTGAGCTGATCATACCATACCTGATTAGAGGCTAAGTAAGTAAAAGTAATGTTAAGAGAGTACGTTAGAACTGCCTGTGACCTCGATGCTCACCACCCTTGCATTACCCTTTGAGCCTGGCAACCCAGAAATTATAGCAGTCAAGAAAACAGAGAGACAGGTAGATAGAAAAAAATCAAAGCACTTGCCGGAGTAGGATAAACTACACTAACATCAGACTGAGATTTAGGAGTCTGGGGAATGCATTAGTGACTTACAGTGGGCTAGGAATACCTGATGATGATGATGATGATGTTTTTCGACCAACTAATCTAAATTAATCCAAGTCTTCTATGAGCACGGTATGTCTGCCTCTTCCTCACCTCCTTTGCTCACTCTTTCTGCTCGCATTAAAATCTCTGCCTCCTCCTCGAATTCAACCTTCACTGTTTTTTCCTCTCACATACATTTATCTGCCTCTTTCTCATCTACATCCCTCACTCTTACTCGCATTATCTTCCTCCTCAACGCCATCCTGCACTCATCCTAATATTTCTTCCTCTGTCTCGTTAGTGAGAAGAGACTCGAGAGGCACAGCGAGCTAAGCGAGAAAGTGCAATCTTATAATAAAATACACCACCAGTAACCTGTTCCTTCCTGATAGTCGAAACTTACTGTGAATGTAAATAAAAACCAATAATAAAGGAAAAAATGTTCAGCAGAAGATTGACAGTCACACAATAACAAGTTCAACGCAAACAAGCTTCAGAGAACTTTCAGAAACATTCACAAGCAGACATACAAAAGCATATAATCTGCCCAGCCTCGTCCAGAGCCGCTAACGCTGAGGTATGCAGAACACATGGACGGAGACCAACAAAGACAAAGGACCAGGCGAGGGTAAACACCGCAAAAAAAGGTGAAAGTACACAAACGCATGCATAATGACAACACAGACAGACTTACCGACACAGCGAACAGACAGGCAGACAAACAAGAGACAGAGAAAGGCAGAGATAAGGTAGTCTCGTATAACTTATCATTCTTTTTTCATTCTCTCTCTCTCTCTCTCTCTCTCTCTCTCTCTCTCTCTCTCTCTCTCTCTCTCTCTCTCTCTCTCTCTCTCTCTCTCTCTCCTTTGCCCCTACCCCGATCTCCTCTCCCTTCATCCCTTTCTCAGTCTCTCTCCTTTCCCTTCTCTACTTTGCTCTCAACCTCTCCATTTTCTCCATCCCTTTCATCTTTCTTCCTTTTTTCTTTCCTCTGCTTCTCCTTTTTTGCTATTCTCCTATCCCTCTTAATTCCCCCTTCCCGTCCGTCTTTGCTCCTTTTTCCCTTTCTTTCTCTTCTCCTCTTCCACTTCTACATCTCCTTCTTCACCCTTCTCCCCGTCTCTTTCGTTTCTGCCCCATCTTCAGTCTTTCATCCCACTTTTTTTCCCTATTGCTCTCTAACCCTTCCGTCTGTCCCACCCTTTTGTACCTCTCTCAATGTCTCCCCTATCCTTCTTTACCTTTTCATCTTCATCGCTTTCCCTATCCCTCTCTCCCTCTACCTCCAGTCTAGCCAACTTTTTTGTCCCTCTCTCTCCTTTTCCCTTTCCTCTTTCCACTCCCCCATATACTTCTCCACCCCTCTTCCCATGCCTTTCACTTTCCCCCAATCCATCTTCCTCTCTTTTACCTTCTCCCTCTCTCACCCTCCACACACTCTTTCTGTCATTAAGCCCCCGGGGAAAGCGCGTCAACATATAATATCTCAATACGACTAACTGCCCAGTCGCCCATGACAGTGAGGGCAATCTGGGAATAATTGGTCACGCTTGCGAGGCGCGGTAATGGCCGGCGGGGTGGGGCGAGGAAGGGGTGTTGGAGGGGGTAGGGGTCAAGTAAGGAGGGGGGAGGTAGAAGGGGTGGGGTTGAGAGGGAGTGAGGGGTAGGGGTCAGGAGTGAAGGGGCGGTGTAAGAGTTGGAGATGGGAGGGGAGGGGAAATGATGGAGGTGGTAGGATGAAGTTTGAAGAGGTGGGTTGGAACACGAGGAGACATTGGGGTTCGGAGGAGGTTGGAGGAGGGGGGTTAGAAGGTGTGCGTTGGGGTCAAGAGGGAAGGGATTATAAGGGGTTGGGGTGGGGGTGAAATGGTCTGCCCAGCTCACCTTTCGCAGTAGTTATAGGGTTTAATTGCATTGTTTAGCCATTAGGGCCGCAGGCATTCACGCGTTCGCTGTAGGGGAGAGAAAGTGGGGGAGGGGAAAGGGGGAGGGAGTTGGAGTAAGGGAACATTGGATGCAGAGAATGGGGTTGGAGATGGTTGGGGGGAAAGGGGAAGGGGAGGGGGAGGAAAGAAAGGGGGGATTTGGAACACATCAATTTCCTTTCAGAGTTTTGAGTTTTCTTGAATTTTTTGTTTTACGTTTTTCTTTAGTTTTAATTTCTCTCTCTCTCTCTCTCTCTCTCTCTCTCTCTCTCTCTCTCTCTCTCTCTCTCTCTCTCTCTCTCTCTCTCTCTCTCTCTCTCTCTCTCTCTCTCTCTCACATTATATTATGCTTGTGTAACTTTCTCTATCCATCTGTATGTCTGTTTATCTGTCTGTCTCCCCATTCTCTCTCTCCCTCTCCCTCTACCCCCCGCTCTCTCTCTCTCTCTCTCTCGCCCCCCCTCCCCTATGACCCTCGTGTCGTCGACTCTGCCCCGTCTTCAGCCTGCTCTCGAGTTACCGTTCCCGGAGATAATGGGTCACAGGGTATGAGAACTTTCCTCTCCCGCCATTTGTCAAGGGAATGATTATACAGCTCCGGCCGCCACGCACCTGACCTGAAATCCGTAAACATTTGCTCGTACCTGCTATACCTGCCCTCTCGCAACCCGTCTGCTCCCTTTCTTCAGCGCTAACGAGGACCTGCAACGTATACTTCTTGGTGTCAGATGAACGACAAGCGCCTGACAGCACTTCACTTCCTGCCGTGACCTCTGATGGCTGGCGGGTTCCTCGGCGCCGCGTCTCGGTAAACTTGTACGTCCTGACCTGTCAATCCACTGTCTTCTCCCCCATCTGCCCACAAGCCGCCCTGTCAGACCTCACACACACGCATGGCATCAGCCACACACATAAATCGTCTGGGGCTGTCAGGCGCGCGTCAGCAGTTTATCTCGACTTGGGGGAACGTGGAGTGCCTTAATCTGGACGGCGTTAGGTCTTCGCCACTAAAACAAAGCCGGAGTGCTCGTCGCGGCGCCTCCCTTCTACCAGCCACGCCACGCACGTCCTAGGAGGATGCAGCTAAAGAGGTTGCCCACATCTCGCCATGCTCTCCCTGCTCTCCCTCGGACCTTTCTTGCCTTCAGTCATTCCAGATTCTCCACGGGAATCTCATTCAACGGACAGCCGCCAGCCCGTCCCTCCTCAGCTTCCGCCTCCTCGTCATGCCCCAGCTTGCGTTCTTCACCACTACAGGAACATCTCGGCCACTGAAGGTCCCAGTAACTCGTTTGCCCGAGAAGATGTTTTTATATGCATTACATAACATTTTCTTTCCCTCGGCGGCCATCCACGATTCGCCAAGGTGAAGCAGGAGGCCAAGCACTCTCTCTGCCTTCATTAGCTCGGGTTTCCCCTCACAAGTCGGGAGCTTTGAGAGTGATCGAGGAGCATCTTCCTCCCTGCCGCCCCTCGCCGCTGACCATTACTTTCACGGTGAGTCAGCCTCCCACGGGGCTGCGCCACAAGCCAGGCTATGCCGGCCGCCTGACGCAACCCATTTTCCACAAATGAAAATAAAAACAAGAAATAATAAAGCAGCGGCCAGCGGCCAGCGCGGCCCTAAACGCTGATAAACGCTCTGCACCGAGGCCGAGGCTTCCAGCAGAATCTCAATGACTTTGCCTGAACGGTTCCCAGCGTGTCTGGGGGCAGTGACATGGGCTGCGGACCGGCCAGTCGGGCCCGGGACATCGGGAGGGAGGGGGGGGGGGTAGGCTCACCTCACAGAAGCCACCGCAGCTATATCGAAGGTGAAAGGTGAATGGTGCTTTCCTGAGGCGCGCGCGCGTACCGCTGCCATGTGTGTACACGACCCCCTCCCCCCCTGCATACACAGCTGCAAATAAGGACAATTGCCACTACTACTATTACTATTATTACTGCTTCTAACCACGACTATTACTGCTACTACTACTATTTTTTTAAGTGCTGCCTATAACACCGGTAGGCTGTCTTGAGGGCCTCTTGGACGGCCCCAGCCCGTTAATGGCGAAGGCAAATTTTATTTATGGTGGCTGCCGTGATGTATGACTCTTGCTTGGCCCATGCTGCCCCCCGGTGCTCCACTCGAACAAAGTCGTTCATGTTAGGGTTGATTGAAGATCTGGGCAGCATGTGGGTAATCTTCCGACACTCGGCGATGGTTTGAAAAATCGTTGTGTTTCGGTGGGACTTGATCCTAGGTCCACGCACTCACTACGCCCGCAGCTGACTACGTGGCCACCGCCTCTCCCTACCGCCACCGCCAGCTACTACAACTACTATTTCTACTACTACTACTACTGCTACTACAATTACTACTACAACTACTACTTCTACTACAAATACTGCTGTCATCCCTATTATGATAATATTAAGTGAAACATAGGAACAGAATTTTCCATTAATAATAGTAGTTACTACCACAATAGTAGCAGCAGCAGCAGTAGTAGTAGTAGTAATAGTAGTAGAAACATCAGTATAGTATAGTAAAAGCAGCAGTAGTAGTAGTATTAGGCAATGCAATGATGATTATGATAGTGCGGATAAGGAGAGGGAAGAGGAGAAAGAGGGGGAAGAGGAGGAGGAGGAGGAGGAGGAGGAGGAGGAGAAAGAAGACGAGTACGAGAAGAAAAAAAACACAAGGAGAAAGAGAAAGAGGCGGAGGAGAACGAGGAGGAGGTGGACGAGAAGCAAGAAGACATGAATAATGGCGACAATAAATAAAAATAAAACAAAAACATCTGCCGAGAACATCAATCATCACATCATCATAAATAAACAAGATAACGCGTTTCACAATAACCTCACTGCTATCTCCCGCGCCCCGAAACTCCCCCTTCCCCCCCACTGAATAAATACCCGAGTTATCTTATTATTGATTGGACTACTGAATAAACAGAACCGAACCTGAGATTGCAATAAAGTAAGGCAATGTCTGATTTAAAGAGGGGAGGGAGAGAGAGAGAGGGAGAGAGAAGGAGAGATGGGGTAAGTTTGGAAAGTTTCGTTTAGTCGGCGCAACATCTGTGGTCATATGCCGGGAGAGATGGGGAGGGAGAAGGAGAGGGAAAGGGAAAGGACGAGAGAAAGAAGGAAAGAAAATAAAGAAAAATAAATCAAAATGAAAGAGGAAATGGGATAAAAGGAGAAACGAAAGTAAAAGAGAAAGAGGGAGAGTGAAAGAGAGAGAATGAAAAAAAGAATTAAAAAAGAAAGAACGAACGAGAATGAAAATCAAAGAAAAAAGGAAAGAAAAAGAAAGGATAAAGAGGAAGAAAGAAAGAGAAAAATGAGAGAGAGAGAGAGAGAGAGAGAGAGAGAGAGAGAGAGAGAGAGAGAGAGAGAGAGAGAGAGAGAGAGAGAGAGAGAGAGAGAGAGAGAGAGAGAGAGAGAGAGAGAGTGAGAGAGAGAGAGAGAGAGAGAGAGAGAGAGAGAGAGAGAGAGAGAGAGAGAGAGAGAGAGAGAGAGAGAGAGAGAGAGAGAGAGAGAGAGAGAGAGAGAGAGAGAGAGAGAGAGAGAGAGAGAGAGAGAGAGAGAGAGAGAGAGAGAGAGAGAGAGAGAGAGAGAGAAGAGGGCCAAGGAGTAATTCTCTGCATGACTTCATCCTTTCTCTCAACCTTCCCGCCACCAGCATACAGAAACAGCTCCCTACCTTCACCCCTCACCCCCTCAAAACCCCCTACCCCTTCCCTCCCCCCTCCCCCCCCACCCTCCGATATTAATTAGCCGTCACTTTAACTAATCCGTGACGACGCTGTCTGTGAGTAGGGGGGGAGGGGGTTACGGGGGGGAGGGGGGGAGGGGTGTGTGTAGGGAAACCTAGTGAAGGTGAGGGAGAGGGAGGGTCGATGGGCACAGCGGGGACACACACTGGAATGGGTACGGAGGGAGGCGAGGTTAGGAATGGATACAGAGACATGAGGGGAAAGGAGGAAGGGGTATAAAGGAGAGGGGTGTGACGGGTCCTCGGCTGGGGGGAGAAGGGAAGAGGGGAGAGGGGAGAGAGGGGGGAGGAAGACGGCTTACTCGTGGATTGGTTACACATGAGGATCGACGAGCTGATAAGGAAACGCAGAGGAGGTGTGAGACAGGGACGACTGCGCTGAAAAATTCATGTCCCTCCCGATGCGACTGATTAAGCTATAAATTGTGTAAGTGATGTTGATAATGCCGCCGGCGGGTACAAGGCGATGCTGAATTATGACGAACAGCAAGCGATTGGCGCCTAGCCCTCGTGTGGAACAATGGACTACACAAATTTGCTATCCTGTGTGTGTGTGTGTGTGTGTGTGTGTGTGTGTGTGTGTGTGTGTGTGTTCAAACCCGTTGTGGGGAATAAATCTCATAAAGTTCAGTGATTTAAAGCTTCACTCCTCACTCTGGCACACCGTTGTTCCTCACTAGCCCAGTAAACAAACCTTGCCTATAATCATCATTAATTTACTTTCACCAAAATCAATATACATGACACACAACCCCTGATTTTCAAAGGTGTTGTGCACTGTCAGAATCACTGTGTATTATTTATTCTTCGCTTGTATAATGATGCTTCCTCAGTGTGCTAGCAGGCCTGAATTCCTGATGAACATGCAACCGTGTGTGGAGATGACGGCGCTAGGATGAGCTGCTGGTGAGGCTGTGGGCTGGTGCTACAGAGCTTCTGGTTACTGTGTTCGACGGTGTACACTCCAATAATGGTTGATGCGCTACAAGGTGACGATACACCATCATTGTGACTAAATGACAAAGACTCAAAGGCGGCGCGACAACAGATCTATTGCCACCTTGACAGTGACGCCGCTACTCGAGAAAGAAAGTCTTGGGGTCACCTAAGCCGAGAGTTTTCTTTGGCTTCTAAAAGTCATACGAGAAGTCAGTGTTTTGTATATATAATTACTTTTTTATAAGAAAAGTAAGTCAGCCATGTACTAAAAGACGGTTTTATGCAACACACACACCGAGGACAAAACTCCAGTTCCCTCAGACATGTTCACTGTCGCGGGCAGCAGCGGTGCGTGGATTACAATGTGCACCGACAATGCAGCCACACGTAAAGATTGGGAAGACACAGAATTAATGGTCCAGCTGTGGTTCATTGATTTTCGATTCCACTGAATTGTTGTGACTTCCTACAGTTAGCGAGCGTCCACGTCTGGCGCGATCAGTGACGGTGCTGCATGTAACAACACTGCGTTTCTCGTTGCCTCCTCCGGTCGGCCGTGGAGAAAGTGGAGAAATATTCTGTACACTTGTTACATTTGTGATTATCTATCAGTGATATGCTAAGAAAACTGAAGGCCGTGGGAATCAACAGTGGGGACAAAGGTGATTGGTTGACACGGACGTGGCACTCGAACGATGGTCACAATGAGATATCTCAAAACTGATATCTCTAAAGAATCAATATTAAAAAGAAACTTGTAATTTAAGTTATTGAGGAGCCATCCACACTGCTCGTTTGAGGAAAGGGAGAGAAAAAAAACGCCTCCCGAATGAGATAGCATGCATCCCCTCGGCCCGCCAGCATCGACGAAATGAACGTGACGGCTGCAGTTTCGCTACAATACTTCTTGTGCGCGAGGTAAGTAAAAGTAAAAGGGTTCAGTGGAAGTAAATAAGATATGAAAAGTCTACTAAAAAGGTTCAGTCGTTGGCCACGGTCAAAATCATGATGTATACTAACGTTCTTCCCCATACAATGCATTTACAAGTCATGATTATTATAGATGCATATTTTACATATTCATTGATTAAAAACATATATTCATATTTTCATAAATATAATATCTGTTTGAATGACATTTCTTCACACTTAAACCTTAAAAGTCAAGTAGGAGGAAGAAGAGGATGGATAGAAGGAGGAGGAGGAGGAGGAGGAGAAGGAGGAGGAGGTGGGAGGAGGAGGAGGAGGAGCGGACAGAGAAAAGGTCTGCTCAGGAGGACGCAGACTGATTGTGGTGTTTTGTGCTGCCTCGCTCACCCCTCTCACCCCCATCCCAACCCCACTCTCACCCCCCACCCTCTCTCCTCCCTCACCCCCATCCCAACCCCACTCTCACCCCCTCCCTCTCCCCTCCCTCACCCCCATCCCAACCCCACTCTCACCCCCACCCTCTCCCCTCCCTCACTCTCACCCCCAACCCTTCCTTTCCACCACCACCCTCCAAGCAGCACCCACACACCTCCGAAGCTTCCCTCCACCAAATATCCCTCCCACCACAACCACCACCACCACCTCCTGCTTGCCTTGGCGTCTCTTCCTTCTTTAGCGGTGACGCCACAGCCCGATTGCCAGAATGAATGAATGGATGAAAAAACTGAATATATACGGAGATAATATCGATGTGACTCACCACGACAGCAAAATAGGAATAACTTATGTGTAAAAATAGGGGAAAAAAAAAGTGAGGAGAATTAAAAAGTGGACAGTGAATGGAACGGATGTAAAAACTAAATAAATATGAAAGGAATGTGACTTACCGTACGAACCACAAAATAGGATTAACTTATACGGAAAAACTGAGGACCACAAAAATTACTAGAAAAATAAATAAAAAAACTGAAAACAAATGAAGATCTAAAAGCTAAATAGAAACAAAAGTAATATATGGCTGTGACTTAATGAAATAGGAAAACCTGAAACCGGAAAAAAGTAGGAAAGAAGGAAAAAAGGAAAGGGAAGGAAAGGAAAGGAAGGGAAAGGAAGGGAAAGGAAAGGAAAGGAAAGGAAAGGAAAGGAAGGGAAGGGAAGGGAAGGGAAGGAAAGGAAAGGAAAGGAAAGGAAAAGAAAGGAAGGAAAGGGAAGGGAAGGGAAGGGAAAGGAAAGGAAAGGAAAGAAAAGGAAAGGAAAAGGGAAGAAATGAAAAAAAAAATTGAAGCAAAAAATACGAGCGCTTTCTTGCACATAAAAGAATTCAATTAAAACCAAAAAGCAAAAAAAAAAAGAACCAAAACATTACACGGCCCATTACAAGTCCAACAGAAAATTAATGCGATATTAAGTCGAACAGATAGGTGAAGCAGCCGCTCTCAACCCTCCCCCTCCCCCTCCCTCCCCCTTCCCCCTTTACCTGGGCACACCTGGGAAGATTTATCCATTGTATTCACATCACTCGAGCGCCGCCGCGGGCACGACTCTGATGTATTGGAGGATTCAATTATGTATGTGTTGTATATTGTGGCGGGGAGGGAGGCGGAAGGGGGTGAGAGGGGAGGGAAGGGGGTGTGGTAGGGGGAGGGGAGGGGTGGAGGAGAGATGGAGGAAAGAGATGGTGCTTGTCTTGTGGAGAAAAGCATAGAGTTCGGGTTTACGTACAGACAGACAAACACACACACACACACACACACACACACACACACACACACACACACACACAGATACACTCTCTCTCTCTCTCTCTCTCTCTCTCTCTCTCTCTCTCTCTCTCTCTCTCTCTCTCTCTCTCTCTCTCTCTCTCTCTCTCTCTCTCTCTCTCTCTCTCTCTCTCCACCTTCCCTTTCTTCACCCTTCCTCTCCCCACCCTTCTTCTTTTTACCCACGTCACTCTTCCCCGTTTTCCCTATCCCTCCCTATCTTTTTCCTTTTCTCTCTATCTATCCACATCCCAGCGTATTCTTATTCAATGTTTTCTCTTTTCATGCTTCCATTCCTCCGTGTTCTCTCTCTCTCTCTTCCTCTGTCTCTCTATCTCTCTTTTTCACCCACCAACCTTTCCTCCCTGCTTCCCTCTCTGCCTTACTCCCGCCCTCCCGCCTGTCTCTGCGTCCCATCTACCAATTTGTCTGGGTTAGGAGTCCACGGGGGGTGTGCTGTTGACGGAGAGGCTAGGCAGTGGGTGTTCCAATTACTGTAGGGGGGGTGGGGAGGAAGTGTAGGGTAGGGAGGAGGTAGCTGTATGTGTGTGTGTGTTTGTGTGTGTGAAATGTTTTACCGTGCTACATCATCACATCCTCCATCATCATCATCATCATCATCGGCTATTAGTGAGGCTTCTACCAATGCATGTGGCTGGCTTTCTCCTTGCGTCCGTCTGTCTGTCTATTTGCTTGCTTGTCTGTTTATACCGGCTCTGTCTAAACTAGTGATAGATCGGCCTCTTCGTTCTAAGCGGTCGCACACACACACACACACACACACACGCTAAAGAAAAAAAAAACTTGTGCTGTAAAGTAAAAGGAGAAAAGAAACGATGAATGCCCCGCCGTAAAAGGACAGGGAGAAAATTACAAAAACGAAGGTAACTTTACTTAATGAGCCGACAAGGGTACTACTTTCTTTCGGCTCGACCTGAAGTAAAAGGAAGGCGGCACAGAAAGACGACAGGGGACACAATATTCCTAAATTATCTGTAAATAGAATAAAGGAGTGAAGACATTAGTTACCTCTTACATTAGACAGATGGACGGACAAGGCATAAAAATGAATAACAAGTCAAGCAGTTGATGGGCGGGAAAGAAAAGAGAGAGAGAGAGAGAGAGAGAGAGAGAGAGAGAGAGAGAGAGAGAGAGAGAGAGAGACGAGACAAGAACTGCACCGAAAGGCTTTTATAATATTAATAAGTAACCATGAGAAGGTATATTATATAGATGTGTGTATAGATATAGATAGTTAAACAGAGAGGTAGAGATAAGAAACTAAGTATAGATAGATATAAGCTAAACGGGTGAAACTAAACAGACAGATAGATATATTGATAATGATTAATAGGGTTGATGCACAGAAATAGGGAGCGATTTTACAGAGTTCAGGATGTATAGTTAAGAGAAAGAAACCATTGTAAAGAGGAGGAGAAGAAAGAGGAAAAATTGGAGACGGACAAGGAGGAGGAGGCAGAGAAGGAACAAGACGCCTGAAGCCCCACAGTGTGACGTGCAGCCCGTGTGTGTCTCTTCATAGGTGCTAATGAACTGTGTGGCCGGAGTCGAGTTTATAATTAGTAACGGTATTGGGCGGTAAGAAGCGGGTGTGGGAGATTTATTCACTGGACAGCCAATTATCGTTTTTGCGCCAACCACACTAAATCTATCTACTAATGAGCTCAAAGGTGGAGGGAGTGCATAAGGGGTGGTTACGACGGAACACAGCAATTCTGGTGAAGGCGAAAGACAGTGTAGGAAACCATGTTAGTGTGACGAATAGCAAGCTACGATATCCTTTGAACAATTACTACTCAATAATGCACGAGTGGAGTTATTGAAAAAAATCCTCATACAAAAGTGGGTGTGTCTAGTCTGGAGCTTTATCTCAATATCTTTGGTCGTCAAGCTGATATCAGTGTGCAAAACAAACAAAAAAGATACGTTATTACTAAAAATATCAAGGCTGTGTAAAATAAAGGGCACATGATTTGTTTTTCTTCATCATTTTTCATTACTCAACCGTTTCCAGCAAGCACAATCTAACTCAAAAGAATTTCATACATATCATAAATGTATTGCTATGTGTAATCACCGGAAAGAGTTTCAGAAATTCAAACTGTAAAATCTAATATATACCAATTGTGGATCACGTTTCACTTCCCGAGTACTTGATATACGTAAAAACACTTGATAAATAAGGTTATAGCCTGTTCACTTAAGTCCGACCCAAGCTGACAACATAAACCTAAGCGTGTTTGCAAGCTGAGTGCTGATTGGCTACTGTTATGGCTTCCAAGTTTTCTTTAACCTCTGTTTGTGTTTATCTTACGCAACACTTTCTGCTAATCTGCACTGTGCTTACGAACACTTAGGTTTATGTTGTCAGCTGCGATTGGCACTTATTTTGCCTTCACTAGTAGCCTGGTAACATACAGTCCCAGGTCTTTCTCTGCCTCTGTGGTGGATAGAGGAGTGTTTCCCATGTGATATTGGTATGCTGAATTTCCCCTCCCAAGGTGCAGGACTTTACATTTTTCTTCTTTGTATTGTAGCTTGGTGAGGTTAAGTGAACAGACTATAGTATAATATATTCTCCCCCAGCACAGTTTTAATATTTTTACAAGCAAATTATAAATGAAGACTCTTCTAAATATGTCTCTAAGATAATATGTTTGGTGTCCAGCCTCAGCGCCTTAACCGTCGCTCCCCGCCAACATGAAGGCAAGTGTTTGGAGAAAGGAAGAATTACAAGAGTTTACTGTTTGCACATATTAGAATATTAATGCGACATAATTACGTTACGTGCCAGTCACTGTTTAAACTTACTGATTTAATCGAGTTACCTTGAGTCTACGCTACACCGTGCATCGTAGATATCTCATTAATACATGCGATACAGTCTTCACACGTAATCCTCCTCAGCATTATCTAAATATATCTACATTCTCTATCTTTATCTCTATCTTCATCGTCTATCTACAGCCTCTACACTTTCTCTTCATCTGTATCTTCATTCTTACACTGTTCGTTCCATCTTTCTTTTTGCACATTGGTAGTTCCTTAATCTACACCTCTGTCTACATCTACATTAACAACACATATCTTACTACCTAAAGTTCTATTGCCTAACTCTTTTGTACTGGTCAAACTTTGGTACAGCCTTCTTACCGCCTTCTGCAGACATGAACTCTCAAGGCAAAGGGTCGATGATGGGACTGGTTTTCCTTTTAGTGTGCTTTGGTGGTCGCTGTCTTTAACCCGGTAGCTGCGGGGATCATGTTTCTTAAAGGTCCCTCTAAGCGAGAGAAATGAGAAAAAAATCATCACTTACGCAAACCATTTCATAATATATATCAACGCATTTGAGATCAGTTTATGCATCATCTATTTTGGGGGGTTTACATCATAGCAAAAATTTGGCCCGTCGCTCGTACACGGTAAAGCCACAAATTTGGCCCCTCTCTGCCACCGAGTTAATAATATTTTATACTTTAGTACCTAGTGTCTTTCTTTTCCTTTAAGACGAAAGAATAATCCTCTCCTCCCGAAATTGACCTCTCTTTTGGCCACTCTTCTAAACTCTTTCTTATAAGGGCAGTGATTAGCGGACTTATTCCCCAGTATCATTATTTTTTTTTGCCCTTGAGCTGCTTCCTTTAGTGTAAAAAAAGTAGCATGTAGCAAGACACTCAAAAGGTAATTGGAACAGCAGATGCAAAACTAACCAAATGAGAAAAGTAATCCCACAAAATAATTCAACATTTTCACTATAAAATTCACGTGGTATTTAGCTTCTATTCACCGCACCTTCTACTCTTAAGACTCCAATCACCCTTCCAGTTAACTCGAACAAGCTACGACCTCCGAGGCAATAACTCATTGAGCACGTCTGATACGCAAGGATACAGCACACGGCAGGATCGGTCATTAACCATCTCGCCTCCCTGCCCATAAATCGGCCGCTCACCTATCTCTGTCGATCTACCTTCCATAAGCTGCCGGGCTGAGCATCTACACGGCGCCGGGCACCCCACCTCCTTCAGACCACCCTTAGCACAGGTCGTCCCGTTCTCGCATTCCCGTTCTGTGTCACATTTTTGCACTGCTCTCCTCCGCCCCGCCCTTCTCGTGGTCTGACAGCCCATCACTCAGCAGAGCCGCTTGTGGGATGCCAAGTTCCACCTCCCGTAAAATTCGTCAAGTTTAGCTGTGTTTTCCATGCATAAATAGGTCGAAGATACATAAGTGCGTACTATGTGGACGTATTTTTTTTATTATTTCTCATTTGATTTTCGTCGACTTTGATTAAATCCAGTCAGTGAAGAAATAGAACGGGCAGACTGGTGTGTTGACATCGTCACTTGATTTAAAATCTGACTTTTGTGGGAGCTATTTTCAGGTAGATGGAAAAATTTTTGTTAGCAAGATTTTGACATTTTGATTTATTGATGAAGCAGTTATTGGCAAGTCGGAGAACAGATTTGGCACGATTCTTGGCATAAATGTGAAGACCATTATTATCAAAAGTTCTAAGGCTCTGGTACCTTCTGTGAGCTGCATCTATCGTTGATAGCACGCGAACAAGCGTGACTGAACCAGGTAATTTTGCCATGAGGAATAAAGTACGCGGAATGTAAGCCTCCATCCCGATCTCACCTCCGTTACGCTGCACGTCTCAGCCCTTGAAGCAATATCATTCCACAGGGAATGAGTGAGAAAATTAAACCCAGGTCATCACACTGAGCTGAAGCATAATGGCAAGGCATTCTAATATCTTTCATTAAAATATAGTTTAAAAACCGGTGGTCGTTTAGACAAATCCTTTCATAACGTTTCTTGTTGAGGTACAACACGACCCCACTATCCCTGCCTAAGTTTTTTGTAAGAAAATATTTTCTATTTTTTTCATTTGAAATATAAGACAAGAAATGTAACCACACACATGCATCGCAACACTCCCCACAGATGCGACACTCTTGAACAATTTGTTCCGCAGAAGTGGCACCGTTCCATGGGATGTGTTCCTCTGCATGGTGATTTTAGTCGCAGTGTGTTTGTGATGCTTTTTGACACTCCTCACTCATTGTTATCACCAGTCAACGACAGTTACTGTTCAGCGGGTATTGAGAACTGCACCCGGAATGTACGTCAACTGTACGTCGCTGAGCATTTGAGTCTGATCACGACTCTGTGTCCTCGCCCTGTGCTCACAGAAAATCGCCATCACTCGGCTTGGCGCCTCTCTTGACACGACTTCTGCTGCGGGAGTTGGTGCCTGAATTTGTCTGTCCTTCGTAGAAATACTTTGTGTCGTATCTGGGCGAGACGTGGCTGCTGGAGTTGTGCTGGCGGTGCTGTGAGTGGCGGCTGTTGATGTAGTTGTGTGCAGCATTCCGGCCACTGTTTTGCTGGAAGGAGTCATTGCTCCGCTGTGTCCGCCTCCCGAGGTGCCGGGGTGCGCCTCTCAGCGAGTTAGAGGTGGATCTAACGGGCTGGTGGTAAGGCCTCGAGATAAAGTTGGGAGACTGAGTGGCTCCGAGCGGCGCGGCGTATCTGAAGTAGTCCTGGCCACGGTACACCTCACGTTCCTTAACGGGGGCGCGGAGGTTACCAAGGTTGAAGCGCACATGTTTTGGACAGGTAGACCGTGGCATCTTTTCTTTCTTAAGGATACTTTTAGGACACTTTCCTTCAATAATGGTGTTCGTTGGTGTACAGCCAGCTTCTCTAACTGTTTGCTGGTGTAGTGTATCGTGTTTGTTTACCGCGTCCTTTACTGGCCCTTTCTGTGGCTTCACTGTTTTTTCCTTTAGCTCTTGCAGCTCAGAACGAATGCTGGAGAGCGGCACGCCATACTTGAAGTAGTCGTAGCCACAGTACAGTTCACGATCCTTGACGAAAGTGTTCATGTTTTGGAAGTTAAAGCGCAGACATTTATGAGCGGTGCTGGCCGTCTTTCCTTTCTTGAGGATCCCTGTGAGATGCTGTGGCTCAGTGTTTTTGTTGTCAGCATCTGTTGCTTCCTCTGTTACTGTTTTCTGAGGCTCTGGCAATTTGTTTACTGCTTCTTTTGCTGGCTCTTTCTGTGGCTTCACTGTTCTTTTCTTTAGCATTTGCAGCTCAGAACGAATCATGGAGAGAGGGAAGCCATACTTGTAGTAGTCGTAGCCACAGTACAGCTCACGATCTTTGACGAAAGTGTTCAGGTTTTGGAAGCTGAACCTGACAGTTTTCTTGGCGGGATTTTGATGTGCATCCTTCTTTTTCAGGCTGCTCTTGAGGGGCATCTTATTTGGTGGCTCGGCAACGGCCACCCCTTCCTCCTGCTCGAAGGAGAGTTCCTCCTTCACCCCCTCGTGTGGCTGAGCAGTGCCTTGATAATCGGAGGGGAGTTCCTCGTCCACCTCCTTTATCTTTTCCCGCTTAACCATGTGCAGAATAATTATGAGAGTTTCAACCCTCTTGCCATGGCTCTCCTTTTCTTTCTTTGCCACCACGCCAGTGGTGGCAAAGGTTGCTGGAAGTAGTAAGCCCATCCCACACCCACACCCTCATGCTCCTCATTCCACACAGAGCGCGTGGAATCTGACACCCGAGGGAGAGTTCTTGGCCCCCCCAGGTGTCTCTCTCTCTCTCTATCTCTCTCTCTCTCTCTCTCTCTCTCTCTCTCTCTCTCTCTCTCTCTCTCTCTCTCTCTCTCTCTCTCTCTCTCTCTCTCTCTCTCTCTCTCTCTCTCTCTCTCTCTCTCTCTCATTTCCGTGTCTGTCTTTCGTTTCCTAAAATATGTTATAGGTCTGTTAGTCTATTACACATCTTCTTTAATTCAATCTTTCTAGCTTTCTTTCATCTTAAATTATTTTCATTCATTCATTCATTCATTTATTTATTTTTTACTACTTTCTTCTCTTCTTCCATTCATTTCCTCGTTCCTTTGTTTTTTTCCTTCTTTCTTTCATTCCCTCCTTACTTATTTACTTTCTTTAAATTATTCATTCATTTTTACGTTATTTTTAAGTTACATATTTATTTATTTATATTTTATCACTTATCAATATTTTTTTTACACTTTCCCTTCCCCGTCATACATTTCCACCCCTACCTTTTATCTTTTTTCTTGTTCCTTCTCTCCATCTTTCTTTCCACCTTATAGTTTTTATTTATCTATCTACTCTTTTACATCCTCGGTCATTTTCCTTCGTCCTTTCTTTTTTCCTCTTCCCTATTCATCCATTTCCTCCTGATCTTTTCTTTCCTTTATCTCTCCTTTTTCATCTTTCTTCTATCGATTATTTATTTATTTCCTATTTTTTTCATCTTTTCTTTATTTTTTATTCCTTTTATTCGGTACTTTTCACTCTCCTTGTCACTTTTAACTCTTCCTAATTTTTCCTTCCTCGCACCTATACTCTTAAGCTCACTTTTTCTCATCCTTCGTCTCCCTCGTGGACCCTCCCTCCCAGCCTCTCCTCCTCCTCCTCCTCCTCCTTCTCCTCCTCCTCACTCCCGTCCGTCCCTTTACCAATCGGCGCTATGCTTTTGCAGTGCATATAAGGAGAGTAAAAAAAGTGTCCGCCAGAGGAATATTGACGCTTCTGTCTTGTGGGGGAGGAGGAGGAGGAGGAGGAGGAGGAGGAGGAGGAGGAAAGTTCGTGTAAGAAGAAGAGGTGAAGAAGACGATAAAGATGAAACTGAAGATGAAGACGAAGAAGAACAAGAACAAGTAGAATGAGAACAAGAACAATATAAACGTTAAGAACAATTAGAACAGAAAAAGACTATAAAAAAGAAGAAAAATAGAAGGAAGAAAAATGCGATGTATGAAAACGAGATAAGAACAGGGTATCCAAATTAAAAGAACAGCGAATATAACAACAACAACAACAACAACAACAACAACAACAACAGCAGCAAAAGAGCAGAAAAAAACAAGACAAAAAAAAAACGCGAGTGACAACAAAAGACGAGGAGGAGGAGGAGGAGGAGGAGGAGGAGGAGGTAGGTAAGATAACAAAAGTAAGAGGAAGAGGAAGAGGAAGACTAGAAGAGATAAGAAGGAAAGCTAGGCACCGTTACGCGTAGGTGTGTGTGTGTGTGTGTGTGTGTGTGTGTGTGTGTGTGTGTGTGTGTTGGGGAGGAGTGGAGAGGGAATGAATCAGTCTTTAATAAATTCGCAACGACCTTACCTGCAAAGAGAGAGAGAGAGAGAGAGAGAGAGAGAGAGAGAGAGAGAGAGAGAGAGAGAGAGAGAGAGAGATATATACAGGTGAGGGGAGGAGGTAAAAAGGGAAAGGAAGGGAGATTATGGGAAAGACAAGAGAACAAGGACCAGGTACATACACACAGCAACACAGTAATCACCCAAACCAAGCTATTCAATCCTAGACAATCCATAATGATGAGATTTTCTAGTCGATATCGATAACAAAGAGATGTAATGTATAAAGCTTCCTCAAATGTTTTAGCTCCTACATCAACACCAAACATTATACAAGAAATTTCCATGGTCTTCGGTATTTGGTTTGGAATCTTCTACTGGACTGTGAAACTGGCTCATTATGTGTGTTTAAGGGTACGAGTAAATGGTATAAAAAGAAGATATAGAGGGGCGAAGGGATAAGAAAGGATGAAAAAATAAAGAATAAGGAAAGAGACGATAAAATAAGGCTCATGATAAAAAAAAAAACGAAGAGGGCGTGAGAGATGGACAAGGAAGGAAAGTGAAACGAAGATATAATAAGAGGATACTGTAGAATGAATGAATGGAGGATAAGAGGAGAATAACATAATGAATGGGAAACAGAAGGGAAACAGACATATATGGGAATGAGAACCTGCATTTGTAGCTAAAGGTATGAGAGAAAGAAATAGGGGATATGTGACTAAAGAAAGGAAGCGAAAAATGATGAAAGCAAGCAACAGGGAGGCTAGGGGGAGTCAGGGAGGGAGGCAACCAGGTGAAGGGAGTAAAGGTGAGTGGCGAGAGAAAGGCGAAGATGACTGCAAGGATGTGTGGGAAATGGAGTGGAGAAAGGAGAGAGTGGATGGACAGCAGAAAGAAGAAAAAATATTGTTGGAGCTTAATCGCCGAGACAGACGGGGTGACGAGGACTTGAAGGTGAGGTGCAAGAAAAGAAAGTGAAGAAGGTGAAGATGATCCCGTGTTGATGAGGCAGGTGGCAGGTTGTGTGGTCTGAACTGAAGGTGAGGTGTAATGAGGGAGACGGAAGAAGACAGGTGAAGGGAAAGGAGAAGAGGCAGGTGTGTGAGAACGGCAGGTGTCATTTCTATCCTTCCCTTCTTCACTGGTTTCCTTCTTTCCTCTAAAACATTCATACCTTTCACCTTTCATCGTATTTACTTTACCATGACACCCTATCCTTCCTTCCTTCACTATTTCCATCACAGATACTTCTCCTTTTCCTCTTTCCTCTCCTTTTCCTCCTCTTTTCCTCCTTCCTCTTCCATTCCTCCCTCCCTCCAACCCCAATAAATCCCTCTTCTCACATCCGTCGCTCACTTCATCAGCTTTCTTCCTTTTTCTCAATTCTGCAAGATGATAACTCGACGGTAAAGGTAAATTTGGGAACATACGGTATAGATGCGCGTGGCGGCGGTGCTCATCTCCGTCCCATGAGCCCTATGAGACGGGGGTGGGAGAGAACCCTTAACCCGACAGAGGGACAGTCCGGGTTACCACAGTTTACCTTCTCCAGGTTTCCCCAGGTGCCCAATTTATGGCCCATCCCGAAAGAAATGATGAACAGCTGGGTGGACTGCACGCCGACTGTCCAGGGCGGGATTCGAACCCGAGCCAGCAGATTCGTAGTCAGGGACGATAGCCACAGCACCATGGAGTCACTATTACTCGATCGCATTCATTATATTCAGAGTGTAAGGCGTACAAACCCTCTCTACGAAAAGGCACAAGAACGAGGTGTACATTTTAGCAAATAGGTGGGGAGTGCTGATGATGGTGGTGATGGCGGTAGTAGGGATCGAGATGGTGCAATTTTTTTTTTTTTTTTTTTTTTTACAGCAGAGGAGACAGTTCAAGGGCGTAAAAAAAAAGTAAACAATAATGAAAAAAAAAAAGCCCGCCACTTACTGCTCCTATCTACTGCTCCTTCATCCATATTTCATCCATCCGTTGTTCTCTCTCTCCCATGTTCTGGTTATTGCCATTTATATACATCTACTGCCTTTGTTATGTATTCTGCTTTCGTTTGTTCATTTATCAAGGTGAGTTATTGCCCTCATCCATTACTGTGATTTATAGCATTAATCTTTCCATTCCTCGTTGGGCACTTCTAAACTTCCTTCCAAAGACCTGGTTAGTATCCATGTTTTATCCATACTCGTGGCGGAAGAGCATTTTTTTTTTTTTTTACAACAAAGGAGACAGCTCAAGGGCACACAAAAAGTAAACAATAATAAATAAAAAAGCCCGCTACTCGCTGCTCACAAAAAAGAATCCAAAGAGGTGGCTGAAAGAGAGGTCAGTTTCGGGAGGAGAGGTGTCCTGAGATATTTTAACTATTTATTTATCTGTCTATCTATTCATTCATCTATTTGTGTAGGTATATACATAAATACACTGAAACTACTACACAAATATACCATTATTATACGATGATAAATGTACTCATAAATGGAAATGGAAACAGAGAGACACAAACACAAAAACAGCGAGTAGAAAAAATAACTTACTTCACTACTTCTAAAAACAGGCGTCTGGAAAAGATGAAATAAGCTGTTTTTACCACCGACTTATCTTCCTTTCGTGTTCACTGAATGACTGACGGACCAATTGACTGACCACCAAACACGACGAGGAGAGAGAAAAGAGAGAGAAAGAGGAGAAAGTGAGGAAGGTGGATTCGTGAGGGAGACCAAGGAAAAGAGGGAGCTAAAGAGTTATTAATGGGTGTGAGGAAGGAGAATGTGTGATGAGCTGAAAGTTAAGTGGCGAGTGAAAAGTAGGAAGGGAAAGAAAGGAGAGAGAGAGAGAGAGAGAGAGAGAGAGAGAGAGAGAGAGAGAGAGAGAGAGAGAGAGAGAGAGAGAGAGAGAGAGAGAGAGAGAGAGAGAGAGAGAGAGAGAGAGAGAGAGAGAGAGAGAGAGAGAGAGAGAGAGAGAGAGAAAAAAAGCAAGGAAATTACTGGGCAGGGAGTCTTGGGCCGCGAGTGTTTTGAGTGCCAGACATTTGCATACCGCTAATGTGCCTGCCTGAATACTTTAAATACCCG
Organism: Eriocheir sinensis; assembly: GCF_024679095.1. Taxonomy (NCBI): domain Eukaryota; kingdom Metazoa; phylum Arthropoda; class Malacostraca; order Decapoda; family Varunidae; genus Eriocheir; species Eriocheir sinensis. Next base: position 2,941,942 of record NC_066549.1, read on the forward strand.
ATACTCATGACTGACGAGACTTCCGTGTGTGTGTGCGTGTGTGTGTGTGTGTGTGTGTGTGTGTGTGTGTGTGTGAGTGTGTGTGTGTGTGTGTAACTGTTCTCGCTTGCAGGACCACACGTCAAGATCTTCCAGCCTCCTTCCTTTCCTTCATCGCCTCGCCTGCCATTCTCGCTGCCAGTCATCTTATCTCATCAGCGCCAGTCCACGTCCTCAGCCTCGGCCCGACACCTACTTGACGCCTGCCGCTACCCCTCCCGCCCTCCCCGCAGCCCCCTCCACCACCATCACCACCGCTGATAGTGGCAGCCGGGGCCGGGGCACGCACGATCAGCGGTCAATGCTTGCCCTCCTATGCACTCCGTTCCTGCCACGGCCCGGCCCAAAGGTGTGACACTACCTATTAGTTACTACTCTCGAGGGACAATTCAAAAGCCGATAATAAAACAATATATAGAGAAATAGAATGAGAATACACACACACACACACACACACACACACACACACACACACACACACTTCTTGGTCTTGTATCAGTAAGGGGCTTTTCTTTTTTTTTTCTTTTTGCCGAGAGGGTGTTTTCTATTATTTTAGGGGGAAACTAGCTGATTATATTGTTTGTGTGAAACATCGCGAGTATTGGAATATTATGTTGCATTGGAGTGAAGCATGTTACGGCCCTCTATAAGCCAGGACAACAAATAACCACACGTCCACCATCGCTATACTTCAACCGCTTTATCACATCCAGAGTAATAATTAGGCGTCTCGGAAGTTACCGGATTTCTCGAAGGGGAGGCGGGCTTTATTATGCAGCGCCAGTCCTACCTCATTCAAAGGTGTTAAGACTGTTAGAGAGGTACACTAAGTCTTAAAGTATGGGGTGGAGACTATCATGGTAAACTCCTGAGTGGCCGAAGGAAACGAGGACCCGAACCTTGATGCGCGGGACGTGATAGTGTCTACGGTGGCGAAACTGACAAAGTGGAATGAAAGACTATCCGAGCAAGCTGCCGGACGCCTCTCTTGCTCCCTAAGGTTTAGATATATTTTTGGAGGAGACAAGGAAGGAGAGACACTGTGAGGAGGCGTGTTAGGGGATCGCTGGAGTGACAGAAGCTCTTCCTGTCTGGCTGGTTATATCTCTTGGAAATCGTCCCCATCCGACTCAGGTGAACACGACCCGAAAACTGAGTGTTACCTAAAGCAGAACGATTGGTTACAGGAAGTAGCGGTAGTGTTTTGCAGAGTGTTCCCAGCAGGTGATAGGTGGTGTTTTTTTTTTACAGTGGAAAAAGCAGAAAGGGCAAAAAAAAAACCGCCCGCTACTCTAAAGAAAATACAACGAGAAGTTAATAAGAAAGGGTCAAAAGAGAGCAAAAGGAGGGCCAAAAAGAGGGGGTTCTCTATGAACAGCTTCCTTAGAGCAGTAAATGGGAAGCCGCTGAACCACTAGCCAACAGAGCCTTGCCCTCAAACAAGTAAACAAGATTCACAAGGACACACAAAGATATGAGACTACAAGAGGCCAGACAGACGACCTACACGTGAACGTTCTTGAAGATGGGTTGTTCACCAAAATCCCTTCCTGTCCATATACACATCTAACCTCCATTTAAAGCTTTCAATTTTGTTTGCCTCAACTAAATTCCGGCTAAGTTTGTTCCACTCATCTGCCACCTTGTTCGTGCACCTGTTTTTACCTATTTACTTCGTGGACTTTAATTTACCCAGCTTATACTCGTTACTGCGCGTTCTGAGAGCAGTTTTTGATATATGTATCTTCATTTGAACGTGGCAAATTGCGTGGAAACAGAAATCAAAGACTCCAGCAACTCCAACGTCAGAGCTGCAAGTGCACATCTATTTTTGGCTTTGTATCAATCCTTCTACTTTTATATTCAAAGGAGGGGGAAAGGAGTGGCGGGATCACACGTACGGAGCTGTTTAGAGTTTGGCTGGCGAGGCGCGGAGCTCATCCGCTGCCAATGGTCTGTGTTTGTAGCAATTTATTGAAGTCACACAGACAAGAGCTCTCAGTTCACACCCACAAGCAAGGCAAATGGCCCTATATTAGCACCTCACACCCTTACGGGACTCCACTGTAAGCTGACACGGGCGACGCTTTCAGCCTTATCGCGTCACTGGTTAGAATACCGTTTGGTGAATTCTTGCCTCTTATGACCGTCCACTCTTTCCAAGCTTCAGGTGAGCCCGCCAAAATAAAACTGGTATGCTACGGAACTCCACTGCAGGTTGACAAGGGCGATGCTTTCAGCTTTATCGCGTCACTGCCAGAATGCCGTTTAATGCTTCCTCGCTTCTTATGACCATTCACACCTTCCAGCAAATGTTATGGCCCTGTGCCCTTGTAGATAAAACGACCGTCGGACCAAAACAAAAAGGAATGCAACAAGAAGCTCCTATAAACATGATACAAGAGAAGATACCAAAAGAATAATCTGTTCCGGTTATCGAGGTGTTTTAATATTCCCATCATAAAAAGTCTGTCAAATGAGGAAGAAAATACAAGGGAAGGATGGTTACTGTAGAGTTTACCGGTGAAAGGGATGAAAAGATGAAGACACTGGTTCATTGTTGCATTGGGAAGAAGGGCAAAATGGGTATGAGCCTCGGTAGGAAGTCTTGAGCATTGGGGGCATGTGGAGGGGTATAGGCTTACAGTAACCAAATTCAGATACACATTTAGTTGTTATAGAGTTTACCGGTGAAAGGGATGAAAAGATGAAGACACTGGTTAATTGTTGCATTGGGAAGAAGGGCAAAATGGGTATGAGCCTCGGTAGGAAGTCTTGAGCATTGGGGCGTGGGGAGGGTTATAGGCTTACAGTAAATAAATTCAGATAAACATTTAGCTCCACCTCCATTTTAAAAGTGGAAGTGGGAGTGGAGTTAGCTGAGAAATTGATTTGAAAATGTATATAGTGGGGGTAATAACTATGTTCCCGGTAGTCTCTTTAAAACAGGCTTGAGGGTTGCGGGCATGACAAAACGCTGCAGCAGGGTAAAGGGTTCTTCCTCTCCCCCAGCCCAGCAGCCCCTGTGGCGCGTGTTGCCGTGGGTGTGGGCTGACTTATGGATTAACCCAGCTCATAAGCAACCCGAGTCTGTGCCGAGTAGAATAACAAACATTTTTCATGGGTTGGAAACTAGCGATGGGTTGAATAAACGTATAAATTTGTATTCTTTATGTAGGCAACGGTTGAGCGGAGGCTTGATTGATTTTTTAAGTGGATGAAGAGATAAGAACATAAAAACGTGAGGAGTCTGCAGGAGGCCGGCTGGCATATGCAAGGCAGCTCCTGTAAGCCTAATCCCACATTAACTCACTATCCATGCATTTATTCAACCTCTTCTTGAATGTATCTCTGGTATTGGTGCTCACAACATGACTGCCAAGCCTGTTCCACTCATCCATGACTATAATGGTGAGCCAATTCTTGCCTACGTCTATGTGTCCTACCTTGTTCTTTTACAACCAAAACCTTGTAACGTCTTCCTTATTAAAACCCTTAATCCCTTTATAAATTTCAATCAAGTCTCTTCGTAACCTTCGCCTCTCTAGAGAATGCAGATTTAAATGCTTAAGCCTATCCTCATATGATAAGTGTCTTACCCCCTAAATCATTTTGTCATCCTCCTCTGTACAGACTCTTACGTCTTGATATTCATTCTATATTAGGGTGACCAAAACTAGATCGCATAATTGAGATGAACAAAAACAACAAAGATGATGATGCTCAAGTTCTGGGTTGGAAGAAGCAGAGCAGAACTCGTAGCAATGGGATGGGTAGAGGCATGGTTAATTTTGATTTAGTTTGGCAAGAACTGACTCATTACTAGCGGCAATCCGGTGGTTAGTCCCAATACGATACACTTCCGAACAAAAGGTTGGATAAATTTATGGAGAGGGCTGCCAGGTGGTGTTAGGTTTGCAGGAGCTGTCTTGTGCAGGTCGACTACCCTCTAGCAGGCTTATGTTCTTATGTCCTTATTATGATATTTAATTATATATAATTTCACTTATCTTTTCCCGAGAATTAAATTTAGTCTTGCATTTTGCCATTCATTTAAGTACTTTAAATAAGCATTTTAATGTTTGGCATTATCAAAAGCAATAATAGAGCGCAATGCAATTTAGATTAAGTTACAGGTGAGTGGGTGGACCATCCAGCGTGCAAATCTACGTGAGCTTGGTGAGCACAATCGCGCGGACCAAACACTGGTGATCTTTTACTTCTGTATGAGCAAAGCTGAGGAATGGTGACTGACGCTGCGCACAGCGCCGAGCCTCAAGCACCGACTGTAACAAAGAGACGCTGACTCTGCCTTGTGCCGCCGTCACTGCGGTCGTAATGCACCAGTTCAAGAGATAAAATAGTTAAGAGTACTTGCACAACAGAGAAAACGATTGTGTAATGAAAACAACTTGAGTGTCAGGGAAGTGCAGCGGCTGTGAGGCGGCGTGAAATAAAAGTATGCAGTGCGTCACGTCAAGTGACACATGACATTTTACAGTGTTTTGGCCGCGGCACTTGAGGACCTCTCGAGTGACAAAACAACTTAATGCCAACACTGAATCCTCCTTTCAACTCGCCTCCAGCACCCGCACAAAACGGCCTCGTGCACGCTGTTGGCTGGATGACGCGCACCTTTTATGAACCGAGGCGAGGGAGCAGAGAGCATTAGCAAGGGAGGCTGCACGCTCGAGCCAAATCCCGTATATACTGATCTCAATTTATTGTTCTCTGTTGCAAATTTATTCGCCTTCCAATTTATGCCTTCCATCTCTACCTAAACTTAAATTGATCAACAATACTAAAGTGAAAACCTGCGTCATGACCAAGCAAGCCAAATATCACCAGTAATAAGAATATGTTGGTGTAGTAACAACAGCCTAAGAACGTTGTTTGTTTTCCTCTCACTATTCTTTTTCGAGATAAAATGCAAGAAACAAAAACAACATCCCCAAAACTTCGCAACAATCTGCTTCCCACGTTTCTCTCCATCATTCTCAAACCCAAACACTGAGGGAGAGTTACGATGCCTTGGAAATAAATCTAACTCACCATATTTCAAATCCTAAACAGCTATCCTTGGTTTGAACATATATCTGATTCTCGATGTTTCAAATCCTTACCAACTATTTATCCTTAGCTTAGAAATAACTGACTACATGATCGAAATCCTTAACAACTATCCTTAGCTTGGAAATAATTCCGACTCTCCGTGTTCGAAACCCTTAACTATCTTTAGCTTGGAAATAATTCTTCTACTGTGTTCAAAATCCTTAACAACTATCCTTAGCTTGAAAATAAACCTGACTCTCCGTGTTTGACATCCTTAAAAAAAACTCTGCCTCTCCATTAAGCAAAAACCGATAGCTTTCTCCCCTCCATTGTGTGCGTGAGGTTTGTTCCCTTTCACTAATTAGATGAAGACGCGCCTTGCGTTTCTTGCTACTCACTGTGCCAATATGATTTAAAACTTTGCACATTCCAACAGCGCGTGAGTACATAATGCGTCGTAATGTGCCGGGCGGGAAGAAAAAATAGAAGTCAAAGACCACGAAAGCATTGTTCTATACTACAAATGATACATAACTACTTTTTAATGACGAGCAATCTTTGGAGAGGAAATATATCAAGTGCTGGGTATATACATCTCTCATAAAGGGCCATAGTTTACGCCATTTATCAAAGAAACTCTCAATCTGGATGCAATTTCAGTCGTATCATTCATATAGAGGTCCTGCATAGCTTACAGTATTTCTTAAAGAGACCTTCAATATATATGCAATCCGTTCCACAAGAGTCTTAACTCCAAAGTTCCTCACCCCTAAAATGCCCTCACCGCCAACACCACCGTGAACCAGGGGCCAGCGATTCGAACGCTCGTAAGGTGAAGAGGTTAAACGAGCTGGCTTTGTCAACGTTCGATTCGGAGTTTGCATGAAGTGAATGCAATGATGGAAGCAGGACGGACTTTCCAATGCGCCACCACCGCCTTCTCCTCGTCCGCTGCTAGGTGCATGCATGGACCCTGCCTTGCAAATCAGGGACAATAAACATATTCATCATCCTCATCATCGTCATCTTCATGCAGCGTGCCTCCACCTAGTGCCGGCGTATCGCACCTCCACCTTGACACCCAGAGAAATATTCAGGAAGGCTAGTCAATGCGGGGCTTTATCTGCAGCCGCCACCATGCGCCACTACTTCCAATACTGATTCTGCTATCGTTGTAGTGGCCGGGGTAGCAGCCATTGTTGTTGTTGCTGCTGCTGCTGTGTTGTTGTTGTTGTTGCTATCTGTGGTTCCTGTTGCCGTTCTTATTCATGTTGTTATCACTGTTGTTGTTTTTACTGCATATGTTGATGTTATTTTTGTAGTGGTGCTGAAGTTATTGTTACTCTTGATACGGATGCTTTTGCTTGGTCAACTACTACTACTGCTACTACAACTACTACTACTACTACTACTACTACTACTATCACAACTACGACTACTTTTACGACCACCACAGCCACCACCACTCACTATGATTCCAGTACTATTGTTACGTTTAAGTCGGTCTACAAAGGCGATCGGAAACACCTCACGCACGAATCCCTTTCTCTCCCAAACCTTACACTACTTGCGCCACACCTCTCAACACACACCCCGGCCATTTACAACGCTGAGTGACCTATGCCTGACACGGACGTAGAGTGAACGAGTGGGCCCCTAGCTGGGCGGCAGGGGGAGGGCCACGAGGAAGGGCATCGTCATATTTTCCCGTGCGGGTACAGCACACTTCAAACTGCCACTAATTGGTCGATACAATCTTCGCCTCACCTGTAATTACCCGTTGAGTGACTGGAGGGTGGAGCACTTGGCAGCCCGACTCATTAGAAGCCCCGACATTTAGCTCAGGATTATTTATATATCAGGGCGGCCGCCGAGAAACACTTTGTTCCCGGGGCCGCGCGCGGGGAGGCGGACATCCCCCGACTGACGCGTCCCCCCATTAAGAATCGGAGTTAGGAGTAGCGCCGTCATTAGCGAGAAATATTGGATGGCGCCGCAGCACTAAAGGGCAAGACGATGCGATATCACGAGTTCGAGTTTACGTTATTAATTGGAGGCGGGACGGGGGGCGGGGGGGCGAAGAGGAGACCCTGCGACCGCGACTGTTTATCGGGGCTCCCCATCATTATGACTTCCGCCGCGACGCGATACGGGGGCGCCGCTAAACACCTGACTTACGGCCTCGTTACGTCCTGCGAGGAATAGTAACGCTGACCTCCAACCCTCCCCCGCCTCCCCCCCTCAATCCCCCGCCTCCATCCTGCACCTCCTTCGCTTCCTTGGCCGCGGCGAGGACTCTAGGTGCAAAGGATCCGGCACTACTCCACAAGCCTCCTCCCCTCTCCCCGCATCCTTCATCTCCCTTCCTCCCTCCCCCTCCCTCTATCGCCCTCTCTCCCCTCCCAGCTAATGGCGCCGCTTACTTACGATTGCCCCTTGCTTGGCCCACGTAATTTTTGTTTGGAGTTTTGCAAATACTACAGGCTCCTCTGTCCTTGAGCAACGACTCCCTCGCTCTCTGGCTCTCCTGGTTATCTCTTTCTCTCTCGCCCTCTCGATTTCTCTCTCTCTCTCTCTCTCTCTCTCTCTCTCTCTCTCTCTCTCTCTCTCTCTCTCTCTCTCTCTCTCTCTCTCTCTCTCTCTCTCTCTCTCTCTCTCTCTCTCTCTCTCTCTCTCACACCCACACCACACACACATCCACACCCACACACACACACACACACACACACACACACACACACACACAACGCCCAAATAGAGACCACTGACAAGGATAAGTACATATATTCTCTCCTGACGCATTCTCTGGGGAAAACTAATGAATGCTTTAAAATACTATACAGACTTGTGAGTTTACAAATACCGATGCCAAAACGCCACATAATAACCAATAAATAAGTGAATAAATAAAACTATAGTACACAAATAATAATAAAATAAAGTAATAAATTAGTATATAAAGAAAAGTGAGAGTATAGTAAAAGCAAGTTATACTATAAGCACAAACACTATAACTAAACATATGAACTTATTTTCGTAATCAACCACACCATTAGAGAGTGGGTTATCATTTCAATGTTACTAAGACCGAGAGCATTATAATAAAATAATAATATATATACCACTTCCAAGTTAATATCCAATAAAAGGCAATTAAGTAAAGGAACTACTATTTTATTCTTTTATATCTAGACATAATACAAATCGTTTACATAATGAGTTCGTTTCTATTTTTTTTTATTCATATTTACATTATAATACGCCATTCCTTTCCTCACCTTTACTCTTTAATTCATCTTCTTTTTCTTTTAAACTTTCGTCCCCTTTATCTAGCACACACACACACACACACACACACATCCACACACACAATACACCCCCATCCCTCCACGCCCCACCCAACACACGCACACAATCACACATGCACTACCCGGCCTGCAGTGTTCATGAGGTGCAACACTGCTAACTAAACAATCGCCGATCCACACCTTTTAAAGCCAAACTGTTTGTTATCGGACACATTAACACCAGGCCAGGTTTACTTGTAGGAGTTTATTGGCGCAAGATGAGAATATTGCCGAGACTCAGAAACTGCTCAATGGAGGAGGAGGAGGAGGAGGAGAGAGAGGAGGAGAAGGAGGAGGAGGAGAAGGAGGAGGAGGAGACGAAGAACAGCAAGATCAAGCACAAGAAGAAAAAAATAACAAAAACAACAAGAAGAACAAAAACTAGGGCATGAACAAAATATATGACGATAATGATGAAGGGGAAGATGACAACGATGAAGATGATAATGAAGAAAAAGAACAAAAAACAGAAAGAAAATCAAACACAGGAGCAAAAAAAAAAAAAAAGGGGGGCACAAGGAATCTGAACACGAAAAAAATACTAAGAAAAAAAAACATCGAACACAAAAAAAAAAGGAAAATGTGAAAAAAGGCCAAAACCAAAAACAAGAAAGACAATGGGAGAAATACAGAACAACGAAGAGGTAGGCGTAATAGAGTACACGAAGAGGACTATACAGGAGATGAAGAGGAGAAGGAGGAGAAGGAGGAGGAGAAGAGGGGAAAGGGGGAAAGTTTGTTCAAAGTAGAATATGTAAGAGGGAGGGAGGGAGAGCGTGACTTACGATATCAAGAAAAAATAAAATAATAAAATAAAGAGAACGGAAAGAGCGCAACGAAACAGAAGTGGATGAAGAAGAGAAGCAGGAGAAAGTGGATGAAGGCGGTGAGTCTGCGTGAAGTGGAATTTGCACAAACAGGGAAAGTGTAAAGATGAAAAAAAAACACCAAAACTGAATAAAAAAGGAGGAGGAGGGGGATGAAAAGTACGAGACGGAAGAATGAAAAGAAGAGAAAAGGCAGCAGCAGGAGGAGAGGAAGAAGGCGGAGGAGAAGGAGAGTTTGCGCGAAGTGGAATATGTATGAGGCAGGGAGAGTGTGGGGCCGAATACCTGAGCGGCCGAAGTCACCTGCATGCGCCCGTTTGGGATGGAGATTGCACACCTTCTAATGGAGTTGGGGAGGAGATCGAGTTAGCGGGGAGGAGGTGCGCGGCCACTGATACTACTAAGGGGATGAGGTCAGCGGGAGGTAGAGGGAGAAAGGGAAGGAAGGGAGGGAGGGAGAGAGTGGACAAAAGGAGGGGATTTTTTTTTTTTTAAAGCTAAGGAGACAGTTCTAGGGCGTAAAGAAAAATATATGAAAAAAAGCCCGCTACTTACTGCTCCTGAATAGAGGTCAAAGGAGTGGCCAGAAAGAGAGGATGGATGTATATAACGCAAGCATGAGGTGCATAAGACGGGGAGCTAACCAAGGTGTGGGTCAAGGGATAAGATTACAGCATGGGTGAGTTATGTGGTGGTGGTGGTGGTGGTGGTGATGGTGGTGGTGGTGGTGGTGATGAAGATACCCCTAACGTGACCTCTTGCCAGGAGAGTGCTTGAAGAAAAAAAAGAAGAAGAAGAAGAAGAAGAAGAAGAACAAGAAGAACAAGAACAAGAAGAACAAGAACAAGAAGAAGAAGAACAAAAAAAAGAAAAAAAAGAAAAAATAACAGAGCAAGAAAAAAGAAGGGAAAAAAAATAGAGAGAGAGAGAGAGAGAGAGAGAGAGAGAGAGGGAGGGAGGGAGAGAGAGATAAAGCTGGAGAGAGAGCAATAATTTATGCCATTGTGATCTTAGGAGCAGAGAGGGTCAATATGTGTGTGTGTGTGTGTGTGTGTGTGTGTGTGTGTGTGTGTGTGTGTGTGTGTGTGTGTGTGTGTGTGTGTCGGTGTTTGCAGGCGGACTCACCCTCCCTCCCCCTTTCCCTCCCCCTCCCCCTCCCTACCCCTACCCCACCCACCCACATACCTGTCTGTTCTCACCTGGGGGCCGCAGTGAGGTGAGAGGGACACTTTCCAATATATCACAGTCATAGTTAACGTCCATGCGCCCCCCCCTCCTTTACCGCCCCCCTCAAACACCCCTCAGGCCCCCCATCATCACCCTCAACCATCCCCCTCCTTTCCCACTCCTCACGTCCCCTCCCTTTCCTCCCCATCACCCCGACTCTCTCTCTCTCTCTCTCTCTCTCTCTCTCTCTCTCTCTCTCTCTCTCTCTCTCTCTCTCTCTCTCTCTCTCTCTCTCTCTCTCTCTCTCTCTCTCTCTCTCTCTCTCGTTTCGCTCCCTTTCCCCTCCCTTCCCTTCCTCGACCTCAAGAACCTAGTGTGTGTGTGTGTGTGTGTGTGTGTGTGTGTGTGTGTGTGTGTGTGTGTGTGTGTGTTTCATCTTCAATCCCTTCACGGACAGGAAAGTCCCACTATATCATGCATTTTACACTGACCTCCTCCTCCTCCTCCTCCTCCATCATCTCCCTTCCCTCTACCCTCCTCGATAGCTAAGTGTATTTTCTCCTCCTTTCGCTTTATGGGCCAAATAAAAGTCTCTTTTCATCACACACTTAACACTTTGCTTCTTCGGTGCGTTTACCCTATAACACACACACACACACACACACACACACACACACACACACACACACACACACACACACACACACACATAACACTTTTTCCCTTACACTCCTCTCCTCTCCTCTCTTTCCTTTTTTTTTATATCTATTGTAAATCCCTCCTTCACCTTATCCTAATCACTGACGCTCCTTTTCATTATCATCCTTTAATTAAAATCCTGCTTCCTCTCATGTCAAAAGGTATATGTAATTGCGGCGGCAGAGTCCATGGAGGTGAGGCAAGGCAAGGTAGGGCGGCCGGGCAGGAAGGAGCGAAGGAAGGATCACCTGTCTTGTTTACCTTTGCGTTTCAGCTTTCCAGTAACTTTCCATCCACATCTTTTTCTCCTTTTGTCGAGTTTACATACACGCAGTTTTTGTCTCGATGGTGGTAGTGTTGGTTTCGCCGTGTTTTCTCTGTATTTTTATGGCCGTATTAAATCGTTGGGTTTGAGAGGAAGGTTAGTGCGTCGCTGTTGAGTTTACTTTCGTCCCGGGCTGAAAGTGTTGGTGGCGAGTGATTGTGCCTCTTTTTTTAGCGGGTGTCTGTGTCTGTCTCTGTGCGCCACATGACTTTCAAGGCGAGTGGGAAGTCAGCGATGAAGTGAGAATGATACACCGAGGAAGCAAAAAGTAGCAAGCTTGTTTATGTTATTTGTGTTCATTACTGTTTTCTCTCTCTTTTGGTATTTTCTTCTTTCACTTTTTTAATGCATTTTCCTGGTGTCACAAGGCCAATGGAAGAAGAACTCATCATTTGTTTGACTACGGTAATGTTTTATTGGTAACTTTTCACCATTATCGCTTTTTTTCACCCCTTTTCTATTATTTTTTTTAGATTGGCTGCCTACAGAGAAAGTGCAATGAGCTTATTTGTTATACTGCATCTATCTTTTTTATCAGAAGTTTTGTTTGGTGTTCATGTATCACGGTGAAGGTTTGCCCCTATATCAGTGTGAGGTGCCGCGGTCGCCTATCCTCTGTGCTAATCTTAGAGGTGAGGGAAAATGTTCAAGAGCCTAAGGAGAGATCACAGAAAACTTAGGGAAACGTGAGCAAACATACTGACTTCTTTTATATTACATGTGGTGGGGGAGGGGGGGGAAAGTGTGTTAGTGTGTGTGTGTGTGTGTGGGGGGGGGGGGTTCGGGTCACCACTAGAAAAGGCAGAAAACTTAAATCAATGTTCCCCGTGCCAGTATTACGGTGAAACTTTCGACAGCAACACAGGGAGATGAGACGGCTAGCAAAAAAAAACTCTATGCCACAATGGTAGGTGTTCCCAGGTCCCAGTCAGGTGGATTAAAATTAGGTCAGAAGAGAAAAATGAGTGAGTGAACGAGTAAATGAGGGAAGGAAGAAGGGAGAGAGAAGGAAGGAAGATACGACATGTGAGAGAAGGAGTAGATGAATAAGTAAATTAATAAAAGAAGAAGGGAGAGATGAAGGGGAAGATACATGTGAGCGAGTGAGTATGTGGGCCATTTTTGTTGTTGCTTTTTGTTAATTGAGCTTGAAATGCCTCCATTCCTGTAAAATAAAATAAAAGAATAAATGAATAAAATAAAATTAATAAAAAAGATGAAAGGAAATGAGGGCAAGTGACTGAGCGAGTATATGAAAGGAGAGGAGGGGAGGAGGGAGGGAGAGAAGGAGGGGAGGTCAGGGGTGTTAAAACGAGTGGACAGACAGACAGACTGCTTGTAATATGCCTCCCAGTGGACGGTGAAAGGCAGAATGTTCACCTGGACACTGGCGACGGACAGGTGAGGTCATTCTCTCTCTCTCTCTCTCTCTCTCTCTCTCTCTCTCTCTCTCTCTCTCTCTCTCTCTCTCTCTCTCTCTCTCTCTCTCTCTCTCTCTCTCTCTCTCAAAACACAAGAAAAAAGAAAGATGGCCCTTACGAGTATCTTCATCAGCATAATTGTGTGTGTTTATTTACATTAATGAGGCTTTTATTTATTTGATTCGTCGTCGTCTTCCTCGTTCGTCTGTAAAAGCTTTTATTTGACTGCCATTCTTATTCTCCATTGGGCTCATCGTGGGCAGGATTTTCTGTATTTTTTCCTCGTACTTTCTCTTCATCATCTTGTTCTTTTGACCTTACCTCCATCTCTCCTGTCTTTTCCTCCTTCTTCTTCTCCTCCTCCTCCTCCTCCTTCTCCTTCTCCTCCTCCTTCTTGAATGTTGCCTTTGTATAACTCATTGGAGACCTCACCTGGAATACGCAGTGCAGTTCTGATCCCCGAATTACAAGGACATTGAAATACTGAAAAAGGTACAGCGACGCACTACGAAAATAACACCATCATTGAGATCACAACCTTATGATGAACGCCTCAAGCGGCTCAACCTCTTTACGTTGAAAAAGAGACAACTGCGGTGGGATTAGATGCGTTCTTTAAATAGGCCTACCTCAACGATTTCACTAATGTCCATCGCTTCAAGCTCTCTGTGCTCCATAATAACTCGAGAACAAGAAGCACTGGTCAAACACTTCAAGCCAGGCGACGCAATACAGATATCGGCAGAAGTTGCTAATTGAACAGAGTCATCCGCCAATGGAACAACCTTCCTGCAGAACTAGTTAATGCGAAAGCAATCAACTACTTCAAGAACTGCACTTAGTTGCGTCAAAAATGAACTAAAGTTACCCACACGTACCAAAAATAGTGCTTTAATCTGTTCTGCAATCACTGAAGTGGCTGAAGAATTGGTATATCATTGAAGCTTTGTAATGAATATATATATGCTTTCTGTTGCCTGCTCTTTCGTGTTTACATACTTTCTCTTCATTCTCCTCCTCCTCCTCCTCCTCCTCCTCCTCTCAATCCATCATCCTTAGCACCTCGTCGACAGCCTTTGTCCTCCCATCATCCAGGGTCGTCACCTCAACACATCCTTTCTCTCTCCCTCTATACCCCACTTCCTGCACATCTTCCCATAACACTTCCTCCCATCTCTCTTCCCCTCACCCCTTTCCCTTACCTCTACCCATTCCATATCCTCCCTTCTTTCTTCTCACCCCCCTTTCCTCTTTCATTTCGTTTCTATCTATCTTCCCCTTCCTTTATCCCCTCTCATCTCTCCCTTAACTTTTCTCGCCTATTCCCTTTCCCCTCTCATCTCTTTTTCCCTTATTTCCTCTTTCTTTCAATCCTACTCAATCCGAACATATCTCCCTCAACTCTTCACCCCTAACTAATTTTCATTCACTTCCCTCTTCTCCTAAAGTTATCCCCTCTTCGCATATCTCTTCTCCCCTTTCCCCTTCATTCATCTCTTACAACTACTCTCTTCCTATTACCCATCTCCTCTTATTCTCTCCTCTCCTCCTTGCCTCTCTTCCTTCTCTTTTCCCAACACATCAGTTCCCTTCCCTCACCTCTCCTCTCTATCCGTCCTACCCTCTACTTTTTACCCTTTCTGCCCCGATGACTCGCCTCGTGTTCCTGTCGCCGCAACAACCATCACAAGCCCCAAATTACACGTGTTCTCCTCTCCTCTACCTTCGTTCCGCCGTGTTCGTCCGTGTATTGAATCGCAGGGAGACACGCGCCTGAGGGACTTGCAGGAAATTGAAAAAGAGGTACGGTTAAAAAAGGGAGGTATGAAAAAAAAAGGTACCTGCTTGTGATATTGGAAAATTGAAAAGATGGAAAATTGTGAGAACTTGTAATCTGCGCCAATTTGTTATATGTTTCGTATTATCATTCTTATATTTTTAATCATTGTTATTATTATTCATATGAGTATTATTATTAGTTTCTATTTTAATATTATAATTTTCATATTTTTTGATTCTTCTCTTTTTCCTCCTGCTCCTCCTCCTCCTCGTCCTCTTTCTCTTCTTCTTCTTCCTCCTCCTCCTCTTCCTCATCATCGTCATCATCCTTTTCCTCTTCCTCTTCCTCTTCCTCTTCTTCTTCCTCCTCCTCCTCCTCCTCCTCCTCCTTTTCTTTTTTTCCTTTTATTTAATTCTAGTAACTTATATTAGCGTTATCTTATTATTTTTATCATTGTTTTTATCATTACCATTAGTATCATTCAGCAGAAGTCTAGCATACAAGTAAAACATGCAAAACAAGGCATATTAGGCCAGACATAACATAATGCCTTCAAGTGCCAGTAATACAAGGCGAGTCAAGCTTCATCACTTTGCCTTTATAAACTTCAGTGGTCATCATTCAGAGTTTTTATTTTCCTTTTATGAACACATTTTTTCAACTTATTTACTCTCTCTCTCTCTCTCTCTCTCTCTCTCTCTCTCTCTCTCTCTCTCTCTCTCTCTCTCTCTCTCTCTCTCTCTCTCTCTCTCTCTCTCTCTCTCTCTCTCTCTCTTTATTCGGACAAGCCGGGATTTGCTTGCTCTGTCTGGGGGTCACTCATTCGTTGATGCCGTGAGACGTGTGTGTGTGTGTGTGTGTGTGTGTGTGTGTGTGTGTGTGTGTGTGTGTGTGTGTGTGTATATACCGATACACACAGCTCACCTCTGCATATGCACACACACACACACACACACACACACACTCTCTCTCTCTCTCTCTCTCTCTCTCTCTCTCTCTCTCTCTCTCTCTCTCTCTCTCTCTCTCTCTCTCTCTCTCTTTCTCTCTCTCTCTCTCCCATCCCCCCTCTCCCACCTCTCTCTCCCCCTCCCACTCCCCTTCCGTCTCTCTCCCCCTCTCTCTCCCTCCCTCTCGTTCCCCTCACTCTATAAATAAGCACACACACGCCGTGAACATGGGCGGGAGGGTGTACCAACGGGGGAGACTGCTGGCCCACAATGGACACTTAATCACACCTGCAATTTACACCTGTACGTTTAATGGCGGTACTTTATGGTTGTGGTGGCGACGCTTGCGGTGGAGACGAGGGGAGCGAGAGGAGAGGAGAGGAAGGAAGGAGGAGGATATGCAGTGGATGGGAAAGGAGAGTTGGTTGGTCCGATGGAGAAACGGGAGTGAGGTGACTTGGGTGTAGAAGGTGATGGGTTTTTGGGGTGATGGTTGCGGGGAAGAAAGAGGCAAGAGGAAGAAGGAAGGGCAAACGTGAAGAGAGAAATATTGAAGTACTGGAGTGGTGCAAGATCCCTGTAGAGGTAAACAGTGATGGTTTTAGTGCTGATGGCAAGGGAGGAGAAGAGAAAATAGAGCGGGAAATAAAGGTAAAAGCAAAGAGAAAAATATTAAAGTATTTGAGTGGTGAAAAATCGCTTTTGGGGTAAAAATGGACAGAAACAGTGATCATGCGGTGGTAGATAACGTGGGTGCAAGGGAAGGGATAGGTGGAGGAGATATGGGTGACTGAGGTGGGGTCAAGTAATTTCGTGGGGTCGTATTTTAAAACATTTCGTCGCCCAAGTTCACATATTTGACATGACTTTCCAGGGATAGTTTTATGACCCTGGTGGTAGTTTGACCCTTCTTCTGTGCCATGAACCTTAAAAAACACTCATGAAAAACAGATTGATCCCCTCTTTGACTTTTAGAAATAGTTGATGTGTCTTAAAATACAGCCCTTAGTGATGGGGGAAATGGTAGTGGTTTCTGGAGGTGATTTTGTGGTCAGGAATAACGAGAGGGAGGACTGTGACGGAGATGTATGGGTTAGAGAGGAGAAATAGGGTGCCAAGAAAACGGTCTCCAAATGCTATGTCGAAGGAATTCTGAATTTTGGACCATACGCCGACAACTGGACTGGACAAGAACACATATTTGACAAGGCTTTCGTAGGAGTTGTGGGCATTTCCAGGGGTAGTTTTATGACCCTGGTGGTAGTTTGAACCTTCTTCTGTACCGTGAACCTAAAGAAACACTCATTAGAACCCGACTAACCCCCTCTCCGGCGTTTAGAAGTAGATGATGTGAGAAGCGAAAGTGTCTTGTGATATCGAGCTCAGGGCCCATATTTTTAGAAGCTTTCGGCAGTCACAACAACTATTTCCAAAGGCCATAAAGGAGATTAGTCGGGATCTCGTTTTTTTTATTTATTTATTTATTTTTTTTTTTTTTTTACGTTCGTGGTGCAGAAGACTTCCCAAACCATCACTAGACTCATGAAACCACCCATGACAATACCCACATCCTCTACCAAAGCTTTCTCTCATGTATGTGTGTGTACTGATATGACATGTTTGAGAATATTGGCCGAGTGCACACAGCCCTATAACCGCTTTTGCATCAAGAAATGTCTCACGCCGAAATTCTTCACCCTATTATATCTTTAACTTTTTCGTGACATCTATTTTTTTTTCTTTTCGTTTAACCTTTTAGATGCTTCTGTAACTATGAACGCGCACTCACGCTTACACACACACTTTTACATCCACCCACCAACCCGCCCACACAAACACCATCCACCCCCCAACACACCCACACACACTTCTGCACCTACCTTTCCCCCTCCCATCACACACTAGCCTCACCTCTCCACATACTAACGCCCCCCAATTCACCTTCCCCATCCCCCCCTTCACACACACATCATCCCACGCCCGGCACAACCTTCCTAAACCCTCTCACGTGAGCGTTCTTCAAAACCTCCCACACCACCACCCCCACCCCTCACCCCCTTACCCCCCCCCTACGCCCCCCTGCCCCCCCTTCGTGTTGCTGCGGGGCGCCATGTCCGTGTGTATCAAGGGCCCGACACGTTCTTGGGGCGTTGCGTGTGTTAATGTGTCGATAATCGTGTTTGTGGGTGGGTGTTTGCGTGCCTCGGCCCCCTAACGCTCTCTCTCGTGTGTGTGTGTGTGTGTGTGTGTGTGTGTGTGTGTGTGTGTGTGTCGGGAGGGGGTGGGGAGACGTGTCGGTTTAATAGTTTGGTCCAGTAGGTTCAAACGTGTGTGTGTGTGTGTGTGGGGGGGGCTGGGGGGAAGGAGAGAGAGAGAGAGAGAGAGAGAGAGAGAGAGAGAGAGAGAGAGAGAGAGAGAGAGAGAGAGAGAATTATAATACAACAATTTATCTTACATGCTCCAATTCTCTTCCCCATAACGTTATTCCATCGGTTTCAGTGTTCAGAGGCTGTTAATTAGTCTTTCTCATTTTTTTACAGCAAAGGAGACAGCTCGAGGGCAAAAAAAAAGGAGATAATAATGAAAAATAAAAGCCCGCAAATCACTGTTCCTATAAACTGTACAAATTCGTCTCATAAGTATAATCAGATCAAACGAGATATATATTAGCCTAGTTGAAGAGTGATCACATATGGACATTTTTCCTCTTGAAATATAAAAATGAAAATAAAAAGAAACTAACAAACTGATAAGCTGTATTCGTGTTCCTATTTCATTAATAAGTAAAATTGCCCCCCCAAAAAAATATATTACAGTAAATGGAATATGATTTTCCAATTTAATAAAGTTTCCTGAGTTTGAACGATCAACATATACTAAAAAAATTATGTGAGAAAATTCCAAATCAAAATAGATAATAAAATAATGAGCAACTGAAGGCAAAGAAGAAAGAAAAGTCGTAAGAATGTACCTGAACTTAAAGGTGAGAAAATGTTCTTAGGATAATTATACGTAGGAGCGGAGATTTCCTCTCTCTCTCTCTCTCTCTCTCTCTCTCTCTCTCTCTCTCTCTCTCTCTCTCTCTCTCTCTCTCTCTCTCTCTCTCTCTCTCTCTTGTCTCTTATTACTTTCTTTCTCCTTTCTATTTCTTTTTCTATTTTCCTCCCTCCCCTTCTCCTTTCGCTTTCTTTCTTTTCTCTTTTCCCTCTTTCTCTTCATTTCTCTTTTTCTCTTTCCTCTATTCCTTTCTTTTTCATCTTTTTTTTCTTTTCTTTTTGTTTTTCTCTTTTTCTATTTTTTCTTTAATACTCTTTCTCTTCTCTCCCTTTCCCTCTCCCCCTCTCCCTCCCTCTCTTTCCCTCATACAGACATACTAGTAAACGTACAGCGCAGAGCCAGAGAAAGCGTTGGGGCGAAGAGTTTCAGCGTGAGGTCGAGCAGGCATAAGCTTCCCTCGACTCTAACAACATATCCTTTTCCCTTCCCGTCTCCGCCTCGTCGTAAGCATAAGGGGAGTGTGTGTGTTTGTGTATGTGTGTGTGTGTATGGCCGGTGCGCGCTTCCCCACGGGGCCTGCCATGTCTCAGCAATCCTGTGAGCTAATCCCTCAGAGGCGTAATTCTCTTTTCGTGGCTCGTAAATTGTGCATCCCCCGCAGCGGGTGTCCAGGCGTGGCTGTGTGCTGGTGGTGGCTCTGGCGATCACTGTGTGGGTGTGGGTGTGGGTGGGTGGGTGTGGAGGGTGAGGGAGTGTTGGTGTTTGTGTGGAGGGGAGAGGGAAGGAAGTGTGTATGTATGTGTGTGTGTTTGGGGGGTATATGTGTGTATGTGGAGGGGAGGGGATGTGTGTTTGTGCTGGGGAGGGTATGTGTGTGTGGGGGGGTGTATGTGTGTGTGTGGGGTATGTGCATATGTGTGTGTGGGGAGGGGGGGCGTGCAGGGGTATGTGTCTGTGTGTGTGTGTGTTACTAAAATTATACCCGATATTCCCTTCCGCAGACACACACACACACACACACACACACACACACACACACACACACACACACACACACACACCTGCGGAACGGTAATGTCAATGCTAATAAGAAAGAAAATTGTGTGCGTAGGAGAAAAAGAGAAGAAAGAAAAGGAAGAACATCAACAAAAAAACAAAACATGAAGATGATAAATAAGACACAGGTGAGAATAGCAATGAGAGCCGTGATTAATGATGACAGTGATGAATAAAAAGATGATGAACAGTGATAGAGAACTGCAATAATAGGAATAAAGCAAGAGGGGAAGGAGGAGGAGGAGGAGGAGGAGGAGGAGGAGGAGGAAGTAGAGAAAGAAGAGGAGGAGGAAATGAGCAAGGGGAAAGAAGAGGTGGAGTTAGAGGAGAACAAGGAGAAAGAGGAAGAAGAGAAAAAGGAGAGAGAGGAGTAGGAAAAAAAGAGGAGGACAAGGAAGAGGAAGAGGACGAATTATCACCTTTATTTCTCTTATATTTCAAAGTCAACGTTTCCATTTTTTTCTTCAAGTAATAAGGCATTCTGAAAAGGTGGAGGGGGGCTAATAACCCAAATATACCCATGCAAGTGTCTCCCTCAAAACCCAGAGGGAGTGCCAACTTGCTTTGCGGTGCCCAGTTCTTGTGGCTGAATGGGTAACAGGCAGGTAAGTCCAGGTGACCACACTAAGGTTTTGATATATCTAAAGCAAAGAGTTACCCTCCCAAGAGTTCCCTTCCCTGCCTCTGTCCAAATTATCAGTGATACGCCACACAGATCAGCGCCGTACAAGATCTGCCTAGTCATACCCTCCCCTCACCGCCCTAGTCACTCACCCTCCCCCCCACCCCTCCCCTCCCCTTCCCTTCCTCTCTCTCCCCGCCTCCGTCCGTCCCTCCACCCCGCGTCTCGTATCACTGACGCCCCGACGCAACAAATGCCGACGTTTATTTTTGCTCGTAAACCAGTCATGTGTGTCAATAAGAGTCAGGGTGCGGGATATAAAGCCGACTATGGAGCACTCCGAGTCGTGTTGTTTGTATGAGAGACGCTCCGCCGCACCCCCCTTGGTCCTGTTTCCTCCGCCCAGCGTTCAGCGGACATAAAACGTGTGACGGAGGTTGAGGTGAGGACATTTTTGTGCCTTTTTACGAGCCACAATCAGGGACGTGCTTTGGTGGGCCCAGCGGGTGAGGGAGTGACGGCCGCCTGGCTCACGGGGCTGCGGCAACCACCATCAGCGGGGAACTGCGGGCACCAGGTAAGTCCGGTCACCTGTGCGTCGGCTCTTGTTAAGGAGCGGCCGGGACAGGTGTGCAGGCGGTGGCCCAGTCCCATATTCGGGCGTGTGACTCGGTGTGGCCATAAATATAGCATTGATACAACATAAATATTCAAGACTATCAAGAAGAAACGTGTAATCGAGAAAAATGACTGGGGAATATTAAGGTTAAGTGGGTAAGTACAACCATATTATGCACACCATGACAGAACATCATTAAAGCCAAAGACGAAATTTTCCCTGAAGCAAAAGTATAAATGTATAAAAATAAAAGTATGCAGGGGCAGTTAAAGCTCCATAGTAAAGGCAGACAAGGAGAGAAAACCCCAAACAGGATTATGCGAATTTGCTCAGCACGGAAGTAAGAAAGATTATAGCTCATTTTCACACGTTTCCTGAGTGTCTAATACGCGGTGACACATTACAGAAGCGCATGAATCGTACAACATGACCCCAGCTTGGACCTCAGTATCTTAACATCTACCGCGCGGGGCCAGAACCAGGCATGCACGCTCCTGCTAGTGGTGACCCGCTTGACCCACTCGAGATTCCCGCTCCCAGGTCCATTCAGCCGCCCACCAGCCGGCAGAACAACAGGCCGCCCTTACACAGCCCCTGTCAGCCGCCAGCACACGCGATCTGTACTCCGGCCGCACCATCTTGAACAGCTTTTATCAGCCGGCTAATCAAGGCTCGGCCGGCGTGCCCTAGGCGGCCTATCAGTGCCCACAACGCCTTATCTCCTGAAGGGATCAGCATCGCCAGAACCATATCGATCGAATTAGCAAGAGGCATATCCATTCCTGCCAGACGATGTAGCGGCAGCTGTGTGTTCGGGTGCCAGCTCCTCCTACTCCTTTCCCTCCCTCCCTCCTTCTTCCAGCCCCATCCCCCTCTCTTCTCTTCCCCGCCCACTATGCAACTTTTCCTCTAACAACCTCCAGTTTCTTTCTTCTGTTTTCTCCCCCCTAAGGCTTTGCTCTTCACTCTTTAACTCTATATTATTCTTTCGTTTTCATCTCTCTACTATAACTCAACTTTCCCATCTGTTGACATGTCTTATATTCTTCAATGCTCCTCTTTCCCTTTCCTTACGCTCTTTTTATGTTATCTTCGCTCCTCTTTAATCTCCTTTTCCTTCTACCATTTCTTCTTCAACTTAATCGAAGTTCAAAAATGGATGAAGGGTTTTAATAAGGGGTGTATTAGTAAGGTTCTGATGGTAAGAGAACCGGATAGGACATGTAGTAATGGGTTTAAACTTGATTAATTTAGACTCAACAGGGACATAGACAAAATTTGGTTTACCAACATAGTGGTAGGTGAGTGGAACAGGCTTGGCAGGCATGTTGTGAATTACCAATACGATAGTCGCATTAAAAAAAATACATTAGATAAATTTATGGACAGTGTTGTTAGGTGGGGTTAGGTTCACAGGAGCTGCCTTGTATAGGTCTACCGGCCTCTTGCAGACTCCTTACGTTCTTATGTATATCTGTTGTCACACTATTAATCTTCCAATGCTCTTCCTCCCTTTCTACCAACGCAGCTCGTTTTTCCATACTTCATTTTTTCTTTAACTCCCTTCCTTACCTTGTGGCACCTTCTTCCCATTCTCTACCCAAGCCCAGTACCTTCTCTTTTTGCCTTGATCTTCCCTTTTTTGCCAGTACCTTCCTTTCTCTTGTTCACTCGTTTAATCCCAATCCACTCCAATCCTATTTTAATTTCCTTAATGGCAGAATACACAGCAAAACCGAATATATAAATAGAGAGAAATAGAATTGACCATATGCGCAGAGTGAGGAGAGAGAGAGAGAGAGAGAGAGAGAGAGAGAGAGAGAGAGAGAGAGAGAGAGAGAGAGAGAGAGAGAGAGAGAGAGAGAGAGAGAGAGAGTGTGTGGTGGTGGTGACGTTGACGGGTGGGCTACTGCCGTCCTAATGAAGAGAGTTAATGCACGCCGAAGCGCCGCCTCACGCGCGTGCAATTACACATTTTTCAGACTCACAAACGCAAAGGAGATCCACTTACATGCCTGCACACACACACACACACACACACACACACACACACACACACACACACACAAACACACACACACACGTACTACAGTAAATTTGACAACCTCTGCTTTCACTCAGTACCTTCTCTCTCTCTCTCTCTCTCTCTCTCTCTCTCTCTCTCTCTCTCTCTCTCTCTCTCTCTCTCTCTCTCTCTCTCTCTCTCTCTCTCTCTCTCTCTCTCTCTCTCTCAATTTATCTATCTATTTACCTATTCATCTATCTGTCTATTCATCTGCTTATCTTTCTATACATCTAATTATCTGTCCGTCTATTTATCTATTCCTTTCCCTTTCCATTTTCCCTCTCCTCCCTTTCCGTCTACCTCTCTCTCCCTCTCCCTCTCCATCTCCCTAACTTTCTTCCTTTCCTTTAACGTTCCCACAAATGCCTTTCTTTTCTCTTCCTGCCGCCTACCAAACCTAACCCACCTCCCTCCCTAAGCCACAAGCAGGCCAACACACTCTAAAGGACTTGGTAATAGCTAGTCTTGAAGGTAAGGAAGAGGTTGAGAGGATCTTCAGTTTCTTCTTTCTCCGGGTTTTAGTTCGGCTCAATCACAGTCGCGCACGTGACGTCAGGTGGGGCAGGTAAAATATATATACACGCTCTCACCGGCGACGGGGAAAAAATAATACAATGTTGGGGAAAAGAAAGAAGGAAAGGTTAAGAAGAGACGAAAAAAAGGTACAGCCAGGTAAGGAAAGAAAATAAAAGCGGATGTAAAAGGTATGAGGAGAGAGAGAGAGAGAGAGAGAGAGAGAGAGAGAGAGAGAGAGAGAGAGAGAGAGAGAGAGAGAGAGAGAGAGAGAGAGAGAGAGAGAGAGAGAAAAAAAAATAGTGTGGTTGATTGACTATGTATGTGTGTGTTTGTGTGTGTGTGTGTGTGTGTGTGTGTGTGTGTGTGTGTGTGTGTGTGTGTGTGTGTGTGTGTGTCGCGCCTACATCACCACCAACAACAACAACAAAAAAAGAAATTCCAAGGACATGACCACAGACAACACAAAAGAGATAAAGAAACAAAACAACAAAGAAAACAAACAATAACAAAACAAACACCAAAAAAGAAAACAGGAAAGGATAATTTAGGAATAGTATTAACAAGCTTTTTAGAACGTATGTGAACAGTAGCAGAAAGAGAGAGAGAAAGAGAGAAAAGAGGAGAGAAAAAAAGAAGAAACAAAAAAAGAAAGAAAAAAATATATACAAGAAACAAAAACAAGCACATAAATCAGGCACTTACAGAAGCCAGAGAGGAGGAGGAGGAGGAGGAGGAGGAGGAGGAGGAGGAGGAACAAGAGAAAATGAAGAAAGAATAAGAGAAGAAAAGATGGATGACAATTATATATTCCCTTCTGTATTCAAAACTCATATTTCTTATAGATTTATTTTGAAGCGTCACCCTATTAAAAAAAAAAAAAAAAAAAAACATTCTCAGACCAGCAAACATCAATTAGACGTTCTGACCTGCTTATAAGATACCCATATACAGAGAGGAAAAGAGGGAAGTATAAGGGGGGAAGGAGAGAGAGACAGAGAGAAGAGGGAAAGACAGAGGGGAGAGAGGGAAAGGTGAAGGGAAAGAAGGAATGAGAGATAAGAGAAGAGAGAAGGATATAGAGGGAAAGGAGAAAGACATACAGGAAAAAAATGGAGAGACAGGCAGGAAAGAGGGAATGGAAGAGGGGAAAGAGGGAAGGATATGAGGGGAAAGAGGAAAAGATAAACGGGAGGGGAAGAGAAAAAGAGGGGAAAGGAGGAGAGACTGGATTGAAAGGAGAAAGAGATAAGATGGGAAATGAGGAGCGATACAGGAGAAAGACGGAAGATATATAAGAATGGAAAAAGAAATAGGAAGAAGACGGAAAAGTACAAAGAGGGGTGAGTACATCCTATTACCCCCTCCACTTCCTTTTCCTCCTCCTCCTCCTCTTCTTCCTCTTCCTCCTCCTCCTCCTCGTGGGCACTTTCATCCGCGCCATTTGCATAGTCGCATAAGAAAGCCTTCACTTACCATAAATCAAGCCGCCATTGCCTCTCTCATGACTGGAAACGGCCGGGAATAAACGTCAGGAAGGAGACATGTAGCCGAGGGGACCAACGTTCGAACCCCCCCTCCCATTTTTTTATTTTTTTGTTAAGGAAGAGAGTTGCTAGAGACTTGATACCCGACACACACACACACACACACACACACACACACACACACACACACACACACACTCAAAGACACGTCATTTATTATTATCTCAACAGGAAGGGAAAAGGGAATGATAGGAGGAGGAGGAGGAGGAGGAGGAGGAGGAGGAGGAGGAGGAGGAGGAGGAGGGCGTGATGGAGGAGGGGAAAGGAAGACAGGGAATCTACAGGTTGACGCGAGCAAAAATACTACTTTCTCTCTCTCTCTCTCTCTCTCTCTCTCTCTCTCTCTCTCTCTCTCTCTCTCTAAATCAATTTATTTTACTTTTGCTTGTCTTCTTCAATGAATTTAAACATTTATATAATAAGTTTTATGCGGCAATAAGCCAATATATATTCTATCCCTGCTGCACGGCCTCAGAACATTTACTCTCTCTCTCTCTCTCTCTCTCTCTCTCTCTCTCTCTCTCTCTCTCTCTATCCATATCTCCATTCCTTTGTTTCTATCTCTCTTCTTTCTTCTTTCTTTCCTCCCTTCCTCTCCAATTCTATATTCCTTCAATTCCTGCATTACCTCATCTCTCTTCTCTCATCTTCTTACTCCCTTCATCTTTTCCTCCTTTCCAATCTCTTTAAGCCATCCATCCATTATTTCTTCTCTCTCTTCCTTCTCTCCTTCCCTCTTCATCATTCCTTCATTCAGTTCCTTCCATTATTACCTCCTTTCCTTCTCTCTATCTTTCCTTCCTTCTCGCCATCCGCCTCATCCACCCTTCCCTTCGTCTCCTTCCTTTCACTTCATTATCCTTCCCTTTCCTTCCCACCCATCCTTCATTCCCTCTTCTATCTCTTCCTTCCTTCCTTCAATCCCTCCCATTCTTCTTCTCTCAGTCTTAAGCTCCCTCTCACCATCCATCCCATCCACTCTTCCCTCCATCTCCTCCTTTCACTTCACTATCCCGTCCTTCCATCCACCCTTCCCTCCCTCCCTCCCTCCCTCCCACACACACAGGGGGGACTCGCTTAATCAGTGGATCAGAGGTGAGAAGCGTGAAATGGAAGTGTGTGTTCCCAGTGTGATAAATCTGGCCCACTGAGGGATGGCGTGGCCCCTCACACTAAGTCAACACACACACACACACACACACACACACACACACACACACACACACACACACACACACACACACATAGTCTCTCTCTCTCTCTCTCTCTCTCTCTCTCTCTCTCTCTCTCTCTCTCTCTCTCTCTCTCTCTCTCTCTCTCTCTCTCTCTCTCTCTCTCTCTCTCTCTCTCTCTCTCACACACACACACTCTCTCTCTCTCTCTCTCTCTCTCTCTCTCTCTCTCTCTCTCTCTCTCTCTCTCTCTCTCTCTCTCTCTCTCTCTCTCTCTCTCTGCAGCGTCTTCCTTCAGGCCTCCTCACCCCCCCCTCCTCCTCCTTCTCTTTTCCCTCCTCATCCGCCTTCCCTTATATTATCGCTGTAGTCCATGGTATATCCTTTCTTTATATATTTTTTTCCTCCATCTGGTATATTTGCCTCTTCCTAATCTTCTCCTCTCGTGTTAGAGGACAAAAAATATTTCATTAATAAGAGAGAGAGGAGAGAAAAGAAATTGCTTAGATAATTGTGAAAATACGAAATATACAATACTAAACCTACCGAGAGAGTGAAAGACGATGTACAGATTAAGGAAAACAATATTGAGGAAAGAATATGCAGAAAAGGAGGAGGGGGAGTGATTAGGGTGCTAATGATGATGATGAGGAGGAGGAGGAGGAGGAAGAAGAGGAGGAGGAGGAGGAGGAGGAGGAGGAGGAGGATCAAGTATGAAAACATGAAAGACCTGGAAACAGAGACCCTGATAACGTATGACGAGGCTGCTCTTTGGTAATTACATCTTTCACTCAATAAAGCAGGATCTCTTATTTCTGAAACCGTGCTGACTACCGAAAGTATATTGTTATCCTCCCTAAGATCTTCACAAGTTTGCGTTAATAGCATCGAATATAATTTTTCCCTATCGATGTATTTTATGTGAATCGAGGTTATGTTCTACAATGTCCAGTCCAGTTAAAACGTGCTGGCTATCGAAAATTACGTAGTTATCCTCCCTAAGATCTTCACAAGTTTGCATTAATAGCATCGAATATCACGTTTCCCTATCGGTTTTTATATGTCAATCGGGGCTACGTTCTCTAGTATCCAGTCTTATGAACTATGTTAAGTTATAGCTACTGATCGTTTGTAGATGCTGGGACGTGGCTTATGTATTTGCTGCTTAAGTTATTTTGACAAACCTGAGGACATGCCAGCTTAAAATGACTCGCTCGTGACAAGTTTAACAAGTTTCATACCTTCTTCGCATGTTGCGCCAGTTTTGAAGGTGTGATCCCCCTCGGTAGGATAGAACCTCCGGGGACAGACTCCATGTTCTCGACCATTGACTCAAACTTCGTGCCCAGGATTACGGTCATGCGTTAACTGTGCTAAGTCGGGGCACCGGAGACGAAGAAGAGGGCGAGGACGATGAAGATGAAGACGAGGACGTGAACGAGGAGGATGAGGACGAAAAGGTCAAGGAGGAGGGGGAGGAGAAGGAGGATGAGATGGACAAGGAGGAGGAGGTGAAAAAGAGAAATGAGATCTGGGAACGGTTTGTTTGACTCGTGCTACAAGTTATCTCCGTGTCGTAACTCAGGCAGCGTCTCGTAAAGGTGACGTAAAACAGCACTTTAATGGATTCCCCGGGATAGGAAAGCCATTTATATCAGCAATGCCCGCGGCCCGGCTCGGAGACAACAACAACAACAACAACAACCCCCAAAAAATCACTAACAAAGGGAACGAACCGAAGGAGTACCACCACCACCACCACCAACAACAACAACAACAACAACAACAACAACAACACGAGGACATCGACGAGAGCGACAATGTGAAATAACAATGGCAATATGTATAGCTAGTAGTAGTACACACACACACACACACACACACAGACACACACACGCACACACACAAAACAAAATCCACGTTCGCTGTTCTGATTGCCTGGAAAGTGAAGGGTGATAAGGTGGGTGATACAGACAGACAGACAGACAGACAGACAGACACAGACAAACACAGAAAGACAGACAAAGAAGAGAGATGAAAGCGGAACAGGAACAGGACAGGAGGAAGGGACGGAGGGGAAGGGTGAAGGACGTTAGCCAGGAAGGAGGAGCAAAACAAAAACAAATACGTGTAAAGGACGAGGGAAGGAGGAAGGGATTGTGCGTTATCGGTTATCCATCAGAGGGCAGGACTTACACAACACAGCCAGGCGTGCAGAACGACGAGAGGAGTCATGGTGAGAAAGGGAAGGACATCTAGAGTGGATGGGAAGAGAAAGTAGATGAGGAAGAAGGAGAGGTGGAGGAGGAGGGAGAGGAGGGGAAAAAAGAAAAGTCCTATAAGGGGTGATCTCTGGAAAAAAAAAAAACTTTATAAGGTGTGAAAGTTGTAAGTCAGGACAAACAGGTCAGCAAAAAAAAATAGTGAATCCTGAATGATATACCAGGTAGCAGGAAGGACTTGGGTTATTCTTTGGAAAAACACAAGGTCGTAAGTGGACGGATACAGCAGAGGGATGAACACATAATGATAAAATAGATAAAAAGATCTTAATTGGCGTCTTAAAAAGCTTCATTTGCGTAGAGTAGCGAGTAGCGGGCTTTTTTTAATTACTGTTTCCTTTTTTTGTGTGCCCTTGAGCTGTCTCCTTTGTTGTAAAAGAAAAAGAGAGAGAGAGAGAGAGAGAGAGAGAGAGAGAGAGAGAGAGAGAGAGAGAGAGAGAGAGAGAGAGAGAGAGAGAGAGAGAGAGAGAGAGAGAGAGAGAGAGAGAGAGAGAGCAATATACCTTTATTTGAAACACTAATAGGGGAGGCGGTGGGTGAGCGGTCAGCGTGGTGGCTCGGCGTTCAAGAAGACACAGATTCGCGTCCCGCCCGCCGCGACAAACAAGATTTCAGTCATCGCCGAGTGGCCTAAGACTACCCACATGCTGTTCTGAAGACCACTAATCAACTCGGACTCTAGATCCTCCCGAAAAGAGATCAAAAAAGGAGCTCCGGGGGCTAGTATGAGCGGTGGCGCCACTATAAATACTTGCCTGCGCCGCAAAGAGTTGGGGGCGACAACCAGGCCCCACCAAAAAAGTCTATTGCCGCCATAGGCCAAAAGGTAAAAAAAAAAAAAAAAATTATACGTGCTCAAAGATACTGATTTGGGTAGGAAGTGGGTTTGCATCAACAGTATAGAGGCCTTTCAACAAGCGATCTAAAAAATTAAATATCGTGCCCGACAGTTATTTTACAAAAGAATATTAGAGGAATTGCCAATTTTCAAAAAGAGACAAAAAGCGTTGCATTAAAAACTACAGGCCCATAAGTTTGACATCAGTGGAAAAAATACAAAAAATTATTTAG
This sequence comes from Eriocheir sinensis, assembly GCF_024679095.1. Lineage (NCBI taxonomy): Eukaryota > Metazoa > Arthropoda > Malacostraca > Decapoda > Varunidae > Eriocheir > Eriocheir sinensis. The sequence goes on from NC_066549.1 coordinate 2,971,490, forward strand.
GACAACACTTTAAGTTTTTAGAAGACGCCTAACGAATTTATTAGACTTCTTCCAAGGTATATATAAGAACTGGGATGCCCACATCCCCAGTGATGTTAACTGCGAAATCATTCAGAAAGACTCTCAATCACATTATCGAATGGTCGGAAATGGCAATGTCCTTCCTTGTGTTGACAAATGCAAGTCATGCACATTAGGTCCAGAAATAAGCGCACATACATACATCATGATGGGGAGACCTCTGCAAAGCGATGGAGGAAAAAAGGATCTTGGAGTCTATCAGCAGTGACTGACTGTAAACACCAGACGTGATGCTATCCTTGTATAATTCCATGGTAAGACCACCTCCGAGTATGCAGTGTGTCTGGTCTCTCTCCTACAGAAAGGACATTTTTGATTTACTGGAAAGGACGCGCCGCGAAAATGAAATGATACCAACCTTAAGGGCTCAACATACGAGGAAACGACTCGACTCAACTCTACTCTGGACAAAGACAGACTACGAGGAGATATGATGATTCAAAAGTTCAAGTCTAAAAAAAACGTCAAACGATTATACCCTTTTTTACTCAATTTGCCAACCAAGAACTAGAAATAACGGCTTACCCATTCAGTCTAGTCGATGTCTGATAGACATAACACAGACATCGGAGGAGTTTTCAAAAACGTCGTCATCATCTTCAACTGGAACAATCTTCCTAATACTATCAACTCCTTCATACTATCAATCAGCAAATATATCGCTGCGTCGAACTTCACCGAGTCGGGAGTGCATTCATTGTTTCCTCTGCTCCAGCCAGAGGAACAGACACACATTATTAACACGAGCTTTGAGGAGTCCCCACAATGACGGTTTTGTTTCTGGGTTGAACTTTGTCCTCTCACGTTACGACACCAACTCACGCCAAAAATATAATCGCAGGAGAATACGTGTGTGTGTGTGTGTGTGTGTGTGTGTGTGTGTGTGTGTGTGTGTTCGCGAACGCTCCAGGTGCAAACGTTACTTTCTTTTCAGGGAACGTTCATTTAAAAAGCCACTTCGTATAATCACAATAAATAAAAGCGTCTCTGCCTCGTGGCGTTCTCTGCACAATGGATGCCTCACGTGCGGCGCGGCGAGCACTCCCGAGGTGAGGCTAATATTTCAAGCCCGTATTCTTCAGCGTCTCGGCACCTCACTCAGATCGCCCGTTTGAAAAGCCTGTCGGAGAAGCTGCGTGGGTTTTCATGGACCGTTATGTGGTTCCAGTGATAGTTTTACACGACTCTTACACCATGAAGGGGAAAATTACCTATGAAAACCCTGTCAATTATCTCTGTGGGCTTGGAAAATAGTAGTAATGGGAGTCCGATTTTTTTTTTTTTTTTTACAGGAGAGGAGTCAGTTCAAGGGCATAAGAAAAGGTAACAAATGTAAAAAAAAAAAATAAAAAAAAAAGCCCGCTACTCACTGCTCCTAAAAAGAGTTAGAGGAGATACGATTAAAAACATGAGCCTTAGGCCGTGCATGCAGGTAACGTGTGGCTTGTGGCGTCCCGTTGACCCGTCCGGTTTGTTCGCATCAGCTGACTCAACAATAAATCGAGTTTCCCGTAAGTGATGACGAACTCGCTGGCATCTCTCGCGGTTGTATTTATTCTCCACAAAGGTTTTCTGATTATTCGGGGATCATTTTTTTCCTTGTTGTGTAGTTTGTTTTGTTTGATTTATCGACACTTAGGTAAAAGTTTCAGGTCATATTATTTATGGTAAAGGAAAGGTAAGGTTGGGGGCGTATCCTAAAGATGCGCGTGACCTCGGCGCTCTTCTTCACATCGGCCCTTGAGCCAGTGGCGGGTAATAACTCATTACTTCGGTGTAACATCCGGGTTACTACAGTTTACCTTTACCGGGTTTACCCTCGTACCCATTTACCGACAGGCCCAAAAACGAGGACCCGATGAAAAGCTGTGTGGGTTCAGCACCGACTGCCCGTCTCGGGATTGGAACCCAAACCCGCGGATTCGTAGCTTGGCGTGCTAAACACTGCATCGCGGACTCGCTTATATTATTCATGGAGGAGGTAATGAATAAGCCTTTTTAAATGTTAGACTAGACACCCAAGATGAAATAAATGAGAAAGCTTAAATTCTTTACTTATGGAAAGTTTTAAATCACATAATTCTTAGGTTAAAAAGCAACCTTTTTAAAACTCCAAGGACCACATATCAGAGATCAGGTATAACAGGCTGCATTTTTTTTTTCTTAACACAAAAGTTGCAGGCCTCTAACTTCTGAAGTTAAAAATAATATACCTTGTAAAATATCAATAATAAATTACAGACGATGCGCGTCTTCCTTCCGCTGACATATTCCACAATCTTTTAGTGATAAGCAGATAAATGGCAACCATGCCTCAGAGACCGGCGTGCTTGCCAGTGAAGATACATGACTGGGGTACAGCGCACGCCTCTCTAGTACTTTGGGGGAGCAAGTTAATAAAAAGTTGTATGTGGCCAAACAAGGAGAGGGTCAATTTTAACTATTCGAAAGTTCACGTGGCGGTCAGCTATTCACAAATGAAATGCTGTACCTCCGATCCCCATACGATAATACCGTATTCACAAACACATATGGGATGGAGGATCCGCACAATTCTCACCAGAAAACTCCATTTTTTTTCCTGCCTCACCAAACTTTACCACAAAGAAAATTAATTTTGTATTATTGAAATATGTGCTCATTGAAACTTCTGATTTGTCCAACATCTATAGGAAAGCAGCTCATTTGAAATCAGCCCAGCTATCACACTCGTTACGCCAACTAGAAAAAAATATAGCACTGAAGAGCATAGCGCGCCGCCTCCACGAGTGCCGGCAACAACAACTCTGCGGACAGCGCTCAGCGGATCACCTTCCTCACCCTCATGTAACTCACCGGGTATGTATACATTAAATTATTCCAAGCAAAATAACATTGCTGTTTCATTAATGCGGTTAAATAAGGAAACATTCTTGGATAATGTCTACGTATGAACTGCCAAGAGGTTTGTTTATGCCCCCGAAACTATACCATTCATTCATTTCCACAATAATAAGATGTATGGAGAGAATGTGTATAAGCATGATTTTTTTAATAGGCTGTAGTTTACATCCAAAAGCTGCCTCGAGAGCCTTATGCAAACCAGTACCATCACATCCAACATTTGCATCTGTGAATACATATAAATAGGGGATCCCTCTTTCTAGGGATGGGACAGTTACGTAGGTGGTGGTGGACTATGTGAATCTGGGTGTCAGTCTGGAAGTGGGGGCTCTTGAGTGACTTCCACCACACAACCAAGATACATAGAACAATCTTTACAATCAGAGCAAGCAGAGGTTACGGGAATGAGGACCGGAATACAATCACGAATCAACCAGCGGACACAGAGGTAAGATGATACGGGAATGAGGAAGAAAACGCAATGATGAAGGTTAGAGCCATTACACGATCAAGGAGCCAAGGGTCACCACATACTCTAGCAGACAATAGCCATCTCTTTTGGCCACTCATTTTCTTTTTTTTAACGGAGCGTCTAGCGAGCATTTTTTTTTTTTTTTTTTTTGGAGGGGGGAGGGGAACATTAATTTTTTACCGTTAAATTGTCTCCTTTGCTGAAAAAAAACAATAATTATTTCTTTCTACCCTCGAGGTTAATTTGATATAACTTTTTTGGCAGTACGTGTGAGAGAATTTACGTTATCATAATTGTTAATCCCTAAGCTTCTCTCCTTTACCGGTAAAGAAAAAAAAAACATGCAAATAAATAAACAATGAGGTAAGCCACGATAAAACGAAGGGAGGACAAAAGGCACAAGAACTGAGGCCGCGATAGTAACAGATGAGCGCCGTGCTGGAGGTAAATCTTTGCAACCCGGATGTGGGGGCGGCACTGGGCCTCGAACTAAGCGCCCCCTTCCACCCCCCATCACAAAACCTGCACCTCCGCCACCGCCGCTGCTTCTCCCCTCCACAAAACCAAAGGCCGCGCACATAAGGAATGAGTCCGAGGCGAGGTGCAGCCCAGAGTGTGCCCTTCGATTTTTCTTGACTTCACGTATTCGACACTGTTAAACGACCACATTCAATTATGTGGCAGTGACTGTGCAGACAAAAACTTCCCCTCGCCCCTTGCGGAATAATAGTGGTTCTTTTATCCTGTGCCGACCCAGCAGTGAAGGTCGGCCAGTCTGTGTATGATCCGTGGACACACTTTTTTATCCCTCCCACCAACGGGTTCTTGCCGGATAACAATCAGTGATATGCTGATTCTAAATATTGTGATGCAATCTGTTCGTGTAGCTTTTTACTATCAGTACAAAGGAGCCAAGGACAAAGAAAACACGACGACAGTAGACCACTTAACCTTTCTGAAGTTAAATATAGTAAAGCGAACAGGTTTTCGCTGGATCTGCATATTCTAAATATTCGAATGCAATTTCCACACGTTTATATATGCACAGAATAAGCGAGTGCAAAGGGAAAATGACTAACCATTGCCTACTGGACCTTTCTAGAGCTGATTATAGTGAAATAAGTCAGGCATGTCGGTAAGGTGATGTCTAGCAAATGGGTATAACGATTCCCTCACATCCTCCTTTTCTATACTCATGTCCATCCTGGTGCTCTCGTCAACCACACTACTATTCTCCTCCTCATTAGGGGACACGAAAACGGGCCGCTGCATCAGTCAAAGGTTGGTGCCGTCCTGGGAAGGTCCGGAGGGTCTGTACCGGGTGTCCTTCGATGCCTAGTTACCTGACCTGAGCGTCCTTAGCTAAGGGTTTGGAGGTGAGCTCATCTACTGCCCATGGATCATGTACACATTTTTTTAGCTGACTTCCTTTCTCTGGTTCACCTTGCCTCTGCGTACACTGGTTTACAGAGGTTATATATACAATGTAAATTCAAGACGAAAATAAAAACATAACCAAGTATTATATTTACTATGCTTCTATTATTGAGTGTAATAGAAAAGGATATGCCAAGACTTATTCATACCGTCATTGAGTTCCCTGCGCGAGTAATCGAAACACACCACGAAGTCAATACCATACAATATAAAAAGAGGAAGTTACAACATGGTGGAAAGGCAAAAAACTAAACACCGAGCCTCCATAACTCTCACGATAGCAAGACGTCTGTTCACGAATGATGAGGGATCCACTTAAAGGGAACAATCGCACGAGATAAACGAATGCACAGTAAAAAGTCATCGATAAATTATACAAGAAAAAAATCCATAAAGCAATTCCTTACAAATAATATTATAATACAACAGCGGATAGAATAAAAATATGACTAAGGGTGTCTCTTGATATTAAAAACGAGAGAGAGAAAAAAAGCTTTGAGGAGGTAAAAGCATAACAAGGACGTGCATGTAGCAAAGTTGAGGTTATGGCAAATCTTTAGTTAACGTGAATGAATCTTGTATTTAGGAAAGAGAAGCTTTGAAAATGTATAGTTATTTTTTTATTTAACTCCTAATCTTTAACAGAGGAGAATGTCGAAGCGCTTATGGACACTGATTACTATTATGATTATTTTCTCTGTAAGCCTATTCCATGCTTCTCTTCGTTTTTAAGCGTTTAAATTAGCTTTCGGATGGAGCTCAAAATCATTGCAATTTTTTTTTACAGCAAAGGAGTCAGTTCAAGGGCATAAAAAAAAGCAATATAATGAAAGAAAAAAGCCCGCTACTCACTGCTCCTAAAAAGAGTTAGAGGAGTGGCAGAAAGATAGGTCAATTTCGGGAGGAGAGGTGGATAAATATTAATGTTATCACATCATAAGCGTTCGTCAGGTTAAAGTATGACCTAAGATAGCTTTGTATTGTCAGAACATAAGAAGGAACAAAGAAAAGGACAATCTACAAACAAAATAATGAATGCATACTACGAATACATACGCGAAATAAACAGAAGAACAAACCAATAACAAATCTCAGGTCAATAAGCTTCCAAAAAAGATATGCAAATGAGTGTGATAAGAAACAGGAATTTCGTATAGAAGGAAGGACAAGGTGAATGTGTGAGGGAAGACGAGGTGCATCCAAAGAGCATATTAACGGACCCCAGCATCCTTCCATCAAGAATCTCCTCCTCCTCCCCCGCATCAGGAGTGTGGTAACAACGCTCAGCCACTCTCAAAACAGCTGCGATGAATAATGAATAGTAACCAGTCTTTCCATCACCACTAACTGTCTGTCTGTCTATCGGTTTCTCTCTCACTATCTCTCACTGTATCTATCAATCTATCTGTCTTTCCATCTATCTATCTGTCCATCTCGTCGTTTCCTTAAACTTTTTTTTCTCTTCCTATGTTTTTTTGCAGTCCCCTACTTTACACTTTTCATAATTACACTACTCTCTCTCTCTCTCTCTCTCTCTCTCTCTCTCTCTCTCTCTCTCTCTCTCTCTCTCTCTCTCTCTCATCCACTCCCTCACCCACCCCGCTCTCTCACCCACCCATCCCCCTCTCCCTCCCTTCCCATTCTCCTGGTTCTCGTCAATGTGGTTAGTTTGGCGTGTCTCTTGAGCCTCGCGTCGTCAACAAGCTTATGAGGCGATCAACGCGTCGCCACAAAGAGCAGAGACTCGCAACGACGGGTGTGAACCAGGCGACCAGGGTGCCAGGGAGCGGTCCAGCCCAGTCTTGGAGGTGTGAGGCTGATGCAGAGGTGAAGGGTTAGATGTGTGTGGTGTGTGTGTGTGTGTGGGGAGAGAGAGAGAGAGAGAGAGAGAGAGAGAGAGAGAGAGAGCACGAAAATGAAAATAACTAATGCCTTATACAATACGTTACTCACTATAAGACCGGAAGCTGACGTCATAATAAGACTATCTACATTATTCAATTAAAAGTTATAGGACAGATTTTTTTTTTTGGGGGGGGGTGCATTTTAAAAACATAACAATGGGACAGTCTTGCCTGAAAATTATATAACTGAATGCCCAGTATATATTGAATGGAAAAGAAAAGGGCAAACAATTATTAAGAAAATGTTCAGTAAATCATTCTAACGGTTATAGGAAGACAGAAGATAGCTTAAACTCTCAGCAGGGAGAAAGTAAAACAGGTGTGCGAAGAAAATAGTGAATGCCTATACGATAACATGCTATCCAATGAACGACCAAGAAAAATGTATCTCCATATATCATTGTTATAGATAGGAAGGCAGAACTTATTGCCGTGATTTAAGAGCAACGGTAGCCGAGAGAAGTGCCTATAAATAATCACAATAATAGATACCTACTGCAATGATTTTGATACCCATTGGAAAACAAGAAAATTACTTTAAAAAAATACTCAAATAATTTCTCTGAAGATTTGAAAGCTGAATCTATTTGGAAGTTTCAAGAACGAAGAGAAACATAGAATAGGCTACCCAAATATTATAATGGTCGTAAGTATTGCTCGTATGCACCACAACACTTACCACAATGAATGACCAGAAACTATATAAATAAAATAGCAATAAATCATTTAAAGGTAAAAAAAGAACGCCGGACATGATTTTACGCATTAGAAACAAACGGAAACAGAAATAACTAGAGAAAATTACCTTCCTAAAGAAACAATAACAAGGGTCTTCTACCCCCAATAGAAGACGGGAAGATGGGCTTTGAAAGAAAATATCGATAGATGATTTTCAATATTTTGGACACTTCCCTTTTTCATCAAGTAGCAGTGACGTAGCTCAGTGGTCTTCAATGAGTTGTATGAAGCTCGATCTCCAGTCTATTCGGTTCCAATTTGTTCTTCGTTCTTGTTTTTGAGGTACATGACAGTCCAAAAGCAAAACCTTGGGCAGCATTATTAAATATTTCGGCACCAAAGCTTGACAAGGCTTTCGTAAGAGTTTCGGGCATTTCCAGGGGTAGTTTTATGTCCTTGGTGGTAGTTTGATCCTTCTTCGATAATCTATATCATGAACCTAAAAGAATACTCATTAAAACCCGATTAACCTTCTTTTCTGCCTTTGGAAATAGCTGGTGCAAGAGGAGGAAGCGTCTTACATTACCAACCTAGGCCTACTCGCAACTCAATATAAAAAAGAAACCGAGGAAGAAGCCGGAAAGACAACGATCAAAATGAGAAGTTGGATAAGCGTCAAGGAGCAGCGACCCAGAGCCCAGAATGAGGCCAGACAAGGAAAGCTCCGTCCCCCAACATGAGGCAGCTTCACGGCCCTTCACCTGCGACGTCACCTGAGTTACGGGCCGACCCAGGTAGGTCCTTGATTTAATAAGTATCGCCTTGAAATATGACTCGCATTCTCGTCTATTAATTCAGTAAGCCTGTCTCACCTTTCACTAGCGCCGGGATTAATTAGTCGTATATTACCCTGGGCCGCCGCATCACTTGGGCGAGGGGAGGTGAAGGGCATAACGCCGAGACTTGTGGGTAATCGATGACTCCGCTAAATCATGGAGTGAGGCGCGGGTGGCAGGTCGGCGGGATGGCTGGATGGCTAGGTGGATGGCTGGTGCGCTTCCCTTACGTCGCCCGCCACTATACCTGCCAGCCCAAACGACCAGACGGAAAAGAGGGGGAGGTTATATTTTTACAGCAAAAGAAGCTAAACGGCAAAAGGTGAAAAGCATAAGAAAGCCCGCTAGGTGCTGCTTCTGTTGAGAAAATAGAACGGGAGGCCAAAAATAGAGGGTCAATTTCGTATGGAGGGAAAGGCACCGAAGGAAAAGGATCAAAGTGAAGAGAAGTTATAAATAAAAGAGAACGAGAGGCTGAAAAGAGGAGGTCAGTTTCGGAGGGAGGGACAGGAGGAAAAGGCACCACAACGGAAGAAAATAAGGAAAAGGAGTGAAGAAAAGTTTTAAATACAAATTACCTCCCTCGACCCATGAAAGAGACTACACACTGGGAAGGGGTCATCCACTGTCAGCGCAACGGGCCCTTCCTCAGCTGATATTATAGGGCATCCCGCGTCTGAAAACCCAATATATCATGGACGTATGTTGGTTTTCGCAGCGGTGCGCCGTCAGGGGAAAAGCACAGCCGACGTTCTTTAAATATTTCTTACGAAGTTCCGGTTTGTCTTTTAAGAATTCGTCTCATGACCAATTTGCAAGCCTTTTGGTAGGATTAAGAGCCATATTCGCAAACATTTGGGGGCTTGCACAACCACATTTAAATAAGACTGTCGTAGCTGTTGTGGGTGTTAACATGGGTAGTTTTAATAGCTTAGTTAGTTTGAAAAGGATTCTGCACTTTAAATGTAAAAAAAAAAACCATTTTAGGAGCAGCGAGTAGCGGGCTTTTTTTTACTATTGTTTCCTTTTTTTGTGCCCTTGAGATGTTTCCTGTGTTGTAAACAATAAATGAATAAATAAAATAAGAACCCAACTAGTCTCCTGTGTGAGCTTGGAAATATTTGTTGTGAGAGTCGAAAGTGTCAAAAAAAACATGCCTGGTGTGTGTGTGTGTGTGTGTGTGTGTGTGTGTGTGTGTGTGTGTGTGTGTGTGTGTAAGTGGCGACTCAGACAGTAATCTTTCGCTGTGTAGTGTGTGGCAACCCTAGTACAGACGACGGTTCCTTTCTCCAAATACGTTGAATAAGTAGATGATACAATCCTGGATAAGCTGCTATTCCGCAAAGGCATGAAATATATACCAGCTACCTACCATACAGTCATCAACATACCATTCCCTTGGCCTCAATGATATATCCCCAGCTTTCCCTTCCCTTCATCTTCCCTCCTTCCCTTCCCTCGCCATATTTTCAACTCTTATAGGCAGTTGGAAGAGAAAGAAGCTGCCATTCTTGTCACTATTTGGAGGACTTTGGACAACGCTTGAGGTATCCTGACAAAAACGATTCAGTAACTCGAGGAAATGTCGGAGGAGATTGTCTTTTCAAGAGCCCTCAAGCAAAGAAAGCGCTTGACCTGGGTGTGGAAGAGGCAGCGAGTCATGAAACCTTTACTTTCTTGTGAAAAGTCAAAAGGATAGATATCTGAAAGCAACCGAAAAGAAGTTGAATGAATATTGCACGACACATCGAAAGGAAAAAATAGAAATTAAAGAACAGAAGAAAAAATATAGACAGACAGACAGACAGACAGAGATGTGGGAGTGGGGAAGGTAAAGTAGACCATTTGCATGAGAAAAAGAAAAAAACTTTGGGTTTGAACAACTATAAAGTGTTACATGTGTGTGCCTCGTAATAAGCAGAACAGAGCTCCTGCTAAGTGTACTACAACTGTACAAAATTTCAGGCAGTACCGGTATTTTTGTCTGATTTTGCCACACAAACAATATTACAACGCTTGAAAAAAAAAAAAACGACGGATCAAGTAAAATGAATCCCTGTCACAGAAATATCTAGTTTTCACAGATAGACAGATGGAGATAGACAGAGACGTAGATAGATAGATAAAAATATAGTAAAAACAAAGAGAAATCGCATAAAACATTCCCCTAAAATTTGAACCCACCAAAAAACTGGAAGAGATAAAGAACGGGTATCGCGTAGCATTCAAAAGAGATGATAGATAATGTTGATGATGATGATGATGGAGTGTATGTGCAACACGCCCTAACCGGACCCCGCTCCCGCCCCCCTTTCACCCTCGCGACACCTGTGCCTATCAAGACTATAAACTCACGAGCCGCCGCGACAACGCATCAAAACCTCATAAAACACGTGAATCCCCTGATAAGCCTCCAAAGAGCAGCCAAAAAAATACCCGACACCCGCCAGCCGACAGACAGTTCGAGGCGAACCACGTCATAAACAAACCAAGAACGACAACCCTTCCCCGGAGCTCGCCTTTCTCCCCCAATTTTCTCTTCCCTTCCCCAAACGTTTGCATATCTTTATCCTTTACAAATCCCAGCAAGAGCCCTTTTTTACGCACTCTTAACAAGGCTTCCGTGGGCTTTTCTCCTTCTCCGGCGTCACCCTTCGTCCCCTGGTGAACCTTCGCATCATAGGACAGCTCCCTAATATTTCTGTTGGCTCATGATTTCACAGTAAATCCTCGGCGGCCGTATACACAACGCTGATTCAGATTGGCCATTCAGCGACCACAAATGAGCCTCGTCAGAGCCTCACCACAATCCCCCGGCACCAAGAGGCCTCGCAGCGGGCACCCCACGGAGAGATGCCCCCATCCTGCTGGCCTTTAAACAGCCTGCCGCGCCGCCTCGTCTCACCGCTCCCTGCACGAAAGCCCCACACCGCTGATAGCCAAGTCGTCATCTCTCTCTCTCTCTCTCTCAAATAAACATGGACAAGTGATGTTTATGTGATTTGTCCAACTAAGCGACATTTGACAAAAAAGGAGACGGTGTTCCAGTCGGCCGAACAAGCCCAGCTCCTCCGCTTTATAGGAGTTTAGCGATAAGAGAATATGGAAAAGTTTGGGTCTTTTTATTTGGTGTTTGAGATACGACGAATAAAAATCACCGAGGTTTATGTCGTTTTGTGATAAGAACAAGCTAATAAAACTATGAAAAAAAGTCAAGCGGTGTCCCTTTATGATCTGAGATACGGGATGATAGAAGTAAAATATCTGCGACACATTTAGTTTTCAATAAAAGGAAATGGTAAAAAAAAACCGCACGTCATAGGTAAAAAAAAATCTAAAAATAAATACGTATAAAACAGACTGCAACATTTTATTTTATTTAGAAAAGAATATTATGGCCAAAAAAGCCGAGTCGCATTTTCTTAATTAAGCACCAAAGAAATTGATAAAAACAACCGGAGAAAGCGAAACTAAAAAATAAAAAAAAAATAAAAAGATGCCTCGCCAAGGAATGTGAATATAAAAGAAAATGATCCACAGATTGTAAAAGGAAGCTCAGTACGTCGACTTTAAATCAACAACAACAAAATATTCCAAATTCATATTTGTATACTATTTAACTAACAAAACAAAACACTAAACAAAAATAAAATAATGAAAAAATCACACACACCCTCAAAATAAATAATTGATAACGGTATATATATTTTTGAGCTAAATATGTAAGTTTATCATATCGTTAACGAGGTAATGACCATCGAACTCAAACAATCAAACAAGCAACCACCACGAGGAGAGGACCAGATGATCTCACACACACACACACACACACACACACACAGGTGGTTTCTCCTTCACAAGTATCTCCCGTAGGTGTTCAATGTTCAGCCTATCCTGACACGACTTTCTCTTAACACACATCAAAATGATATACTGTTAAAAAACTGCCTTATGCCTCCACCCCACCCCCCCAAACCCCGTCCTTCACTCCAACCCCTCTCTCTCTCTCACTCTCTCTCTCTCTCTCTCACACACACACACACACGACTCTTCCTCCCCCCCCTCCGCCTCAAACACGGGAAACAGGTATATTAGGCTAGTTCTTCAGACTGATTGAGTAGCCTATTATTCCAACTATTAGGCTATTCCATTGGTAGCCTATTATTTCAACTATTAGGCTAGTCAAGTGGTACGCCAAGCTCACTGCAGAAACTTTTATACATCAAAAGTTTTCTACATATACAACACACTACCATATTGCTTTAGACTCGCAAATTACTCGTTATAACTTTTTTATTTTATTTAAACTATTAGCAGCGGCGGTACGTTACAATTTTACGGCGATAGGTTACTATTTAATTAATCGGTGTTGCGTTACTACCCTTAGCGGAGATGAACTACTATTGAACGGGAAGAGGGTACTACCAGTTACGCTATAGTAGGTTCCGTTAATTAAAAAAAAAAAAAACTCTTTTGGTCAGCCATCTTGAATATGGCGAACTAGTGGTTTGCCAGGAATCGTTATGTGCAGTTTTCGAACATACTTATTTCGTAATTCATTAAATGTCCCTCTACATGTCGCTTTTTCCCCACAATGAACATCGAACCTACGTTATAACATATACTTCTTAGCCATAACACTTTACGTTAATATTTGTACCTCCACATCGAACCACCTTACAGTTACCAAGCACTGAAAAACATGACAATATTCACGGTAATAATTCGCCACTAAGCACCCGAACCACAAGCTATTCACTCTCCCAATACACAGTTCAGCCGTGGTTACAAGGCCCAAAGAACATAAAGAAATCAAGAGAAAAGTTAGATAATATAACAAAAATTTAAATGAACACTCACCGAAGGGGCAGGCAGCTGGTGGGGGCGGGGAGGTGTTGCGTCATCCATTCAGAGGCCTATCACCACCACCACCAGACGAAGGAAATGTGTCCACGTCTCGGGGGTTCCGGACACATTGTAGCACTGTGTATACTCCGCGAGAAATAAAGTCTAATTTCAAAAGTTAGAGCCAAGGACACACCAATATCACACTCACAAGCAAATTGAGGTGCACTGAGCCGCCTGACCGCTGCCTGGCGCATGGATATCCTTCCGCATGGCAAATTAGTTCATATCGGCATAATAAACATAAATTATAAAGAAAATCACACCATTCGTAATACTTTAGTGATAGTAAAGTAGTTATAAGGGATTGATAAAGCTGCACAAGTAAGTTAGAAGAGTCATATTGAGTTAGTTTATATGGATGATGAAGATTCAAATGAGAGGTTATGTAATTAAATGCCTGTGTAGTTTAGATGGTAACCACTGAGTTACCACTTCTCTCCCGTTGTCATCCTATTGCGTGATGAAAATATATAGAAAAATGATCGTGTAGAGCTACATATGCGATTTTGAGAAGTAAATATTGCTCCAGAAACATTAGTAGGCTATTGGGGAGGTATAAGCTCAGTTTGGTTTATACGTGTGCTCAGTAGAGTGGTGTTCGTCTGCATTTCCTTCACCGTGTTATTCCAGCAGCTGTTTTTCGTTCTCATCTCACTTCGATTGTGTTTTGAGTAAGCGATGTTCGTTTGCGTTTTTGTCGTGGTGTTATTCCAGCATTATAGTGTTCCATGTTGAGTTGAGTTTTCACGTGTGTTTAATAAAGTAGTTAGCTTGCATTGCTCCGTGTTTTTCCCAGCAGTTGTGTAACTAGTGTGTCATTTTCAGTTTAGTTTGAACGTGAGTGCTGAGTGAGCGGTACCCGTCTCGCGTTCCTTCTACCATGTTAAGTGCACTGCTGTGTGTTTTATGCCACGTATCATAACTATTACGGGAAAGATAACTCTTCATTCTTGAGTAAACTCAAAAGCATTCCTCGAGACAGTTTATTTGCATCTAGTAACTTATAAACAGTGTCCCCCCCTCTTTCCTCCCTACACCATCACCAAGGGGCCTCTCTGACCACCCCCACCGAAGACGAACACGCCACCGCCGCCACCACGAGCCTCATCACCACCGGCACCGCAACTTCGTCTATTCCTCACCCGCCTGCCATCTGATGTCGACTCGTCTGGTGGGTGTGATAAACATGTCATTGTTCTCTCTCTCTCTCTCTCTCTCTCTCTCTCTCTCTCTCTCTCTCTCTGATGCACAATTGCCAAGGAAGCAACACATTAAATAACTCTACTAGCTACAAAATTATCAAGTTTTCGTGTAATAACATAACACATAAGGCTTAACTACCTTTTTATGCCAACCTCTGATATGCCTTCCCCGGTGTTCATTTGTTACGTGTTTTAATGTGTAATATAATGTGTGTAAATCTTTACCCCTGAGGAATATTGATATAACTTTCACCAAGATTAATGGTGATGACGTGCTGGAGTTATGAATGTTAAGCATTTCATAAATTGCCATTTGTGAATTATTTCAGGTGATACTTTATTGGCCTACCAACCGACGAGGCGAGTTAATTAGCATTTCATAGACTGGGTTAGACGTTTTCATTTTAGCTCATGATACGTTTGTTTGTTTTATAAGAATATATTTTGTTGTATTCATATATCAATTTATTGTAAGATTGCAGATGTTCATAAGCTTTGACAGTGATGTGCAGCTCTCATGCCGCATGTAATAAATAAATCAAGTGTTAGTTACACCAGTGACGGTCGTGTAGCCTAAATCTCAGGCCTTCGGGAGTGTGGCCATGAATTAAAAGCCGTGTGGCGCGGTATTAGATGCCTTACCTACTTTTTGACTTCATAATGGAAAAGTGGAATGGTATAAGCGTGTTGAGGGCGGCTACATAAGCATGTGTGTGTGTGTGTGTGTGTGTGTGTGTGTGTGAAAATTAGGGTATACAGAAAGTTTCTCACAAAGTTGCTCAAGTGATTTATTAGGCTAGTTGAGTATTTTATTATACATGATATTTTATAAGAAAAAAAATTGAGAGCGACGTTTTTTGTGCCCGAGACCCAGGCTGGCTAGAACACCTGTCTTCCTCGTTATTGCGTAAGGTGACAATTTTAGTAGCTGACGCAAGAACACCCATGTCCCAAATAACTTTTCTGGGTCCATGATCGCTGGATTTTTGCAACATCTGAATTTTTGTAAATCGAGTGTTGTTTGGCGGTTATGAAAAAAACTTGGGAACTCAGTTTACTCTCTTATTTAGGGTAAGTTGTGTTTTTTTTTATCTAGAACCCTTTGTCGTGGCGTGTTAGTCTCTCTCTCTCTCTCTCTCTCTCTCTCAGCAGGCACGAAGCGGGTCACCGAAACAGCTTTCCCACTGTCTCGAGCGGTTCGGACCTTTGTTCCCGCGGCTGTCTAAAGCACGAAGCGGCGGGCGGCGCGGACTGACCGACGCGCCCATTACGCCCGCCCCGATAACGTGTTTAATTGGGAAAATGATAGCGCCGGGGAGCCTTGCATCATGGCCGCCAGGTGATGATTGCAGGTGACGCGGATAATGACGATGCAGCACATGATGAGGATGATGTGGTGATGGCGGCGGCTGCTGTGGCTGTCCCGTCCATTTACCTCGCCTCTCTTCTCGTCGTTCCCGCTCCCCTCGCTACTCTTCCCCCCTTCCCCCCCTCGTCCCCAAGTCCATCTCCCTCCCCCTCTCCCTTCCGTGCCCTTCTTGCCACTCGTCCCTCGGCTCCACACGCACGCACACACGCCAGAAGCAGTAGCTATGAGAGATGAACAGAAAGTTGTCTTTAATAAAATAGAAGCACATGAGGAGTGTCATAAATTGTACTGTGAAAAGAAAGGAAGAATGCGTATCGAATTGTGGGTTTCTGAATGAAACAGTATGTAAAGCTGGTTCATGAGTCTGGCACGGGCATTGATAGCTTGGAAATTTTCTCATATCTTGCCGCCAGCGTAGTGCAGAACAGTGGTGTCTCTTTAAAAGGAGTCTCACGACCCATTGGCTTGACGCACAGCGTTATGGACGCGCTCAGCACGAGTATATCCTATTGATTAACAGGTGGATGTTTGATGGCAGGGTATCTTCGCCAGTTTGTACGCTTATCAGGAAAAGAACTACCCCGGATTATTATTATTATTATTATTATTATTATTATTATTATTATTACCATCATCATCATTTTTATTAATGTCTTTATTATTATTGTTAGTATCATTATTATTATTTTATTATTATTACTATAATTATTAGTAGTAGTATTAGTATTATATTATTATTATTATTATTATTATTATTATTATTATTATTATTATTATTATTATTATGATTATGATTATGATTATGATTATTATGATTATGATTATGATTATTATTAGTAGTAGTAGTAGTAATATAATCATTACATTAGCAATATTATTATTTTTTTATTATAAGTAACAATTTAATTTCAACACTGCAAAAGAGTCGCTCAGCAAAACAACAAAGCAACAAACCCGCGTCCCGCGGCGCCTTATCCTCAGATCACATGGCGCCAAGGTCGCCGGCAAGGGATGGACAGACTCTCCTCGTCTGGTTCCTTGCAAAGTGAAAGTAGTAGCAGCCAGTGCCAGACGCTGGCGAGGGGAAGATGAGCCTACTGAGCAGTGATGTTATTTTTCTCCCCAGTGATATTTGGATCGTTATTGTTATGAGAGTCTCCCTCAGATGGCGTGTATGTTTGACAACAATGATTTTTGATGGGTTGATAGATCACTGGTAGTGGGAGTAGTACTAGTGGGACCCGATACACCCGGCGTCTTGGCTCGAGGTGAAGTGACGTCAGTACGGTAAGAGTTCGGGATGGGCTCTCATGACTCTCTGGACCTCTGGCACAGTGTTGAAAACCTTGCAGTTCTCACTTGACCCATGCTGCCCCTTTTGCTTTTCTTGACTCAAGTTCCGAAGTTTGGATTAGTTGGTATACTTCTGAAGAGCACGCGGCAGTCTGCGGAAACTCGGTAATAGTTGAAAATGGGCAGCTCGTAGCGATATGACTAATACAAGGACTTCAGGATCCCCACGTCCAAGGTACAATAATATGAAAGAATAATGAGAAGGGGTAAGGCTTATGCCGTTATTCGTACAACTAATTAGTATAGATTGTTCTTTGATGCTATAGATACCATGTAGGCTTGTGGGAACTTTCTGAACTAAAAACAGAGGAAAAACATGACTGATGAGAATAACATGAAAGAAGCAGGAAGAGATGGAAAGATGAAAAAGAAAAGTTTCCCGTAAATGGCAAGTTTAACAACCGTCCACAGACCGATACATTGTGTGAGCTATCAAATGATCTAAGTGGGCCATGTCATTAGGGTGTCTGCCACACTTCAAACGTTAAATAAATGTGTCAACAGCATCGTAAGAACTTTAAGTGCCTGGGAAAGAAGGCATATGTGGCGTGTTCTTATTTCCAACAAGTGTCTGTTCCATGTAATGCAGTATTTTCATTATCGTTAAAGCAACGGCGAATGAGTTTTTCGATGTCGCCAACTCGACTAAAGCTGCTGTACGTACACACTTAGAAAAAGAGTGCACGCGGAAGCCCCAGAAACCTGAGACCGCTCCGGCAACAGCAATAAACCATCCTGCCTTGTGATCGTCCCGGAACACGCATGTCAGTCGGGCAGCACGCAAATGCACTTTCCATACAAGGACTGTCGACTCATCAAGCGTTACAAGCAAAAAATAATGTTGAGACGTTCCAGAAACTTTCCAATGTAAGGAGAACATGTTTGGCCATTGTTATTATACTGTATAGTTTGCCTGATTCCGTGTACAGAGATAAACTATAAACAAAACAACAATTGGAGCTAATGAAACTGTGTGCGTTGAATGTCCAGTTTCTTGTTTTGGAAATATAAGCATAGCATCTAGCCCTCTCAGCCGGGTATAGCGGGCCAGGGAGGATGAAGCACTCTGGCGTCTTCCTGGTCAGTCCACAAAATAGCCTTATTGTTCTTATTGTTCTTTTAAAGCATATACTGCTTTCTAAGTTTTATGGTAAGTTTCATATTCTAAACTTACTCCTACAAATCTCTGCTTCATAGAAAAACCAACAACCCTGCCGCGTCTGTTAGTTATACTGACAAGAAAGGTTCCGTATTTTGCATTATGACGTTTTTATGGCTCAATTATTCCAGTATAATTTTACGTGCTCTGAGTTATAGAAATTGTCCATGTATATATTCAGCATAATGTCGGGATAGTTAAGGTTCTTTCCGAGATAGCCGCTATAGTGTATGCTAACGCCTCCATTCATCAACATGGATAGCCAAACCTGTTTTCCATTAAGAAGCGCCGGAATCTGCCAGGCGGCGGTTGACCACGCGATGACGGACGGCCGGGGAAAGAGGTGGATGACTGGGGTGCGCCACGCTAGCGGGGGCCCAACGCCGTGGTCACAGCTGCCTGGCGGCGGCCGTGACCCCCGCCATGCCTACGGTGCTGCCTCATTCACTGGGCTTTTTTTGATGCCCTTGGCCACACAAAGAACACAAAGAGCCGTGTCTCTGAGATAGTAATGATAAATCCCCATGTCTTCAGGATAATAGTGATAATATATATAAAATACATGAATAATATATGAATAATATATAAATAATAATAAGGGTAAAAATGATAGTAAAAATAATAATGCACATGGATGGGGGCGTATTTGAGCAAAATAAAGAACGCCTGTCAGCCCACTTAATGATAAAGATAACAATAATAATAATAATAATAATAATAATAATAATAATAATAATAATAATAATAATAATAATAGTAATGATAATAATAATAATAGTAATAATAATAATAATAATAAAAATGATAATATTAATAATAGAATGATAATAGAAAATGTACAGCAAAAGGAAATTAAAAAAATATAAATGAAGTAAAAGAGAATGAAGAAGAGTGAAAAAAAGCAAAAAAACAAAGAAGCATGGAAGAACGAAAAACAAACAAAACAAAACAAAGAGAGCAAAGAAAAAACATTATGACACCAACCCCCCCTCAAAAAAAGTAAAGGACAAAACAAAGCCAGAAAACAAACAAACAAAAAAACTCAAAACCCACCCACCACCATCATATAAAGTCATCATCGTCAAAGCCAGTGCCAATCTACTCCACTCGTCCCTTGCTAATACCCGTGAGAGAGAGTCTGCAGAAGGGGTTTGGCGAGGGGGCAAGGGGGCGGGGCGGCGCAGGTCACCCGGTAAGCGAGACTGCAGACGAGATATTGAGCGCCGCCCAGGATCATAGAATAGACAAGGAGGGCCGAGTTTAGGGCTTCGTCAGGGAGATAGAGGAGAGTGATAGGCGACAATGGTGGGCGTGGGCGGCGAGAGAGAGAGAGAGAGAGAGAGAGAGAGAGAGAGAGAGAGAGAGAGAGAGAGAGAGAGATGGAATACACACATGGAAAGTTGATCAGACTAGGAAAGGAAGAAGAGAAAGTGGGAGGAACAAGGAAGTGGTGATAAGTTATGCAGGAGAACAAGAAAATGAAATGAAAGTAGACGAATAAAAGAGCGAAATATGACTAATTTAATTGAGGAAAGAAAGAAAGAAAAAGCAATCTGAGAGGAACTTAAAAGGAGAGGTGAAAGCATTGAGCTGAAAAAAAAATAGAAAGAAAATTGAAATAAAAGAAAGTGGGAACCAAACAGGAGAAGCTATAAAGACGAACAGTGATAAATGAGAGAAGAAAAATACCACAAAAAGAGGAAAACAGGGAATGGAAATACGAAAGTTAAACGAAATGATCCTTAACCTAAATAAAGATGTGACGGTCTAATAAAACTGTACTAAAGTATGAGAAAGAAGGAAAAAGAAACCCGAGAGCAAAAGGAAGAAGCTAGACAGACAGCGTGAGAAGTGAGGTAAAGAAGATATCACATGAGACAGAGAAGTGGAGGAGGAAGAAAAAAGATATGACATTTAAAAAGGAAAGAAAATGAAAAGAAAAGTAGCTCGATGAAAAACGAGATGAGTAAGGGAAGAAAGACGTCACATGCAAGACAGATGGGAAGGAGGAAACCAAGGAGGAGGAGGAGGAGGTGAAGGAGGAGGAAAGAAGAGAAAGCAGCAAAGAAGGAAAGGAAAAGGAAAGCAAATGAGAAGCTAAATAGAAAACGCGATAAGTAATGCAAGAAAGACATCACACAAAGAAATAAAAAGGAGGAGAAACCAAGGAAGAGGAGAAGGAGGAGGAGCAGGAGAAGGAAAGGAAACTGAAAGCAAACGAGAAGCCAGATATAATAAGATGACAAGTAAGGAAACAAAACATCATATAAAAGAAAGAGAAAAGGAGGAGGAAACAAGGCGGACGAAAAGAAGAAGAAGATGGAGGAGGAAAAGGAGAAGAAAAAAAGGTGAAAGAAAAACAGAAGGCAATGAAGAAGCTAGATAGAGAAACAAGATAAGAAAAGAAAGAAAGACATCGCATAAAAGAGAAAGACAAGAGGAGGAGGAGGAAAAAAAAAGAGAAAAAAGAAGCAGGAAAGAGAAACGGAAGGCAATGAAGAAGCTTGATAGAAAAAGATGATAAGAAAAGGGAAGAAAGACATCACATAAGAGAGAGGAAGAGAGAGGGGAGGAGGAAACCAAGGAGGAGGAGGAGGAGGAAAAAAAGGTGACAGGAACGAAGAGAGATACAATCAGGCCACTCATTCACGTATCTCTCCCAGAATTATGACCTCCACCGTGACCCCGTGACCCGCCGCTGTTTATGAGTGTTGACCCCGGTGTTTGGTCCCCGGCTCTCGTGGTGGGGCGGGGCGGGGTGAAGGCTGAGGGAAGGAGGGAGGGAAGATGAGGCAATAGTCCTTCACAGCAACGCAGGTGACACAACACCCCTGACCTGACCTGACCTGACCTGCTCTTCCATTGTCTTGTGTCTTTTCGAGTATGTCTTTGAATGGTCCTTCGTTTTGGTTCTTGCTGTATCTTTTTTTTTTTTTTTTGCTGTGTTGTTTTTATTTATACCTATTGTTTATGTTGTTTTTATCTTCTATTCTCTGTTTTCTATTCTCTGTTCTGTCTTTTTCTATCTTTCTGTTCTTATTTTCTATTGTTTTTGTTGCTATGTATATTTTCTATTGCTTTCTGTTCCTTCTATTTTCTCTCTCCTTCTATTGCTATGTACTGTTTATATTACTCTCTATTGTTCTGTTATTTGTATTTTCTATTATGTTTCCATTGCACGTGTAAGATTATTTTCGTTGGATCTGCAAGGTTCTTTTTGGCTACTCCTATGTACCTCTATTCAGGAGCAGTAAGTAGCGGGCTTTTTTTTTTCATTATTGTTTTCCTATTTTTTACTCCCTTGAAATGTCTCCTCTGCTGTAGAAAAAAAAAAGTGGTGGTCAGCTGAGCCTCGTTGGTTTATTGCAATGACCTATGTTTATATTTTTTGCAACTCTCGTACTTTCTCTCCTCTTGGTTCACGCTGCTCCCTCATCCCCCTCCCAGTGTTCCTCTCGGCAGAAGTCGCTGAAGGAAATGTTGATGGACCGCCTCTGATTTATCTTCGGCCCCTCGATCCTTGCTTCCTCTAATTGGTCGTTTTCTTCCTCTTTGTTGTTCTCCTGGTTCCCTGATGGCCGGTCCCGTCCCTTCTTTCCTTTATTTCGTCTTAGTTTTATTTCTTATTCATTTCTGCTGCATTTTTCCCTTTGTGATGAGTTGTATATTTCATTTCCTCTTTCCTTATTCTCTTTTCCTACCTTATTTCTTTCTTTCTGGTTCACCTTTGCATTTTCATAAGTCCGTTTCTTTTTCTTCCTTTCCACCTTTTCTTCCTTTCATTTATCCATCCAACATCACTTTTGTCTCCCGAATAGTTAATTTTCTTCCTTATTCCTTTCTTTCCTTCCATTTTTTTCTCTCTTCCCTTTGTATTCTTGTTTCCTAGCCAGTCTTCTTCCTTCCTTCCTCCCTTCTTTCCTTCCTTCGTTCCTTCCATCCTTCCTTCCTCCTTTCCTACCTACCTTTCTTCCCTTATGTACTTTTCCTCCTAAAAAAAACACCTTTTCTCTTTCTCCGGCACACACACACACACACTTGCATCATATCTCCCCACCACCCCCACCACCATTTCCAACCCCATACTACCACCACCACCACCACCACCCCAACTAACTCATCACCTCAACCCTGACCTGCCACAATCACCCGATAAAAAAATTACCACGGGGAAGAAAAAAATAGTGCCAATATATATTCTTCCTCTCATCCAACTCTCACTTAGGTCATCCAAGCAACGATACATCTCCTTTTTCCTCGTACACACACACACACACACACACACACACACACACACACACACACACACACACACACACACACACACACTCGGATCTAAGCAACGACTCACACATTTTCTTTCTATACCATCTCAGAATTTCAGTTTCATGCATATGTTCTACTCTCTCTCTCTCTCTCTCTCTCTCTCTCTCTCTCTCTCTCTCTCTCTCTCTCTCTCTCTCTCTCTCTCTCTCTCTCTCTCTCTCTCTCTCTCTCTCTCTCTCTCTTCTCTTCTCTTCTCTTCTCTTCTCTTCTCTTCTCTTGTCTCCTCTTCTCTTTCTCTTTTCTATTTTTAACCTTGATCTTTCTTTCACTTCCTTCACACATTACTATTCATCTTTCTCTTTTAATTCTCACGATCTTCTTTTCCATTTTCTTACTTTTTCTTTCCTTTTCCCTTTATCGTAATTCTCCTATTTCCTCCTGTTTAACCTTTTTCTTTCTTCTTGTTAATCCTCCTTACAATCCCTTTTTCCCGATCTTCTTTATCTTTTATTCCTCCTCTTTCTTCTCATGAGCCCTTTCTCCCATTTTTCTTTACCTCTTCCTCCTCCTTACGATCACTTTCCCCCGTTCTTCTTCACCTCCTCCTCCTCCTTATTTTCAGCCTCCTCCTTTTCCACCTCCTTCTCCCCGTGCTCCTCCTCCTCCCCCTCCACGGCAAGGCATCGTATCATTAATCAAACTCGACCATAATCTTGCTGTAAAACTATTCCAGTGTAGTCGCTAGTTTTTGCACCGTACCTCTGAACTCCTCACCTTTGCCTCCCTCCCTCCCTCACCCTCTCTCCCGCCTTTCCTCCGGCCTTGTCATGAGCCCACAGATGAAGCATAATGGCTCTATCATGCCCGGGTGTATTCAAGAGATAGTCGGGGCGCTGTATGCCGCGGCGGATGGTTGCGCAGCGCAGTGTGGTGATGCCAGCTCGAGATACACCCGCGAGGAGTTAAGTTAGGGTGGTTTTACTGGCTTAGTTCTTTCCCACCTCTGCTGGGTGTGTGTGGGGGTGGAGGGAAGCTGAGGTTGGTATTGTCAGATGCTCCCACCCCTCACAACAACTATTTCCAGAGGCCAAAAGGGAGGTTAATCGAGTTCTAATGAGTGTTCTTTTAGGTTCACGGTACAGAAGAAGGCTCAGACTACCACCAGGGTCATAAAAGTACCCCTGGAAATGCCCTAAACTCCCACGAAAGACAAGTAAATTACGTGTTCTTGGGCGCAGAAATGTTTAAAAATATGGCCCTGAGCTCGAAGACGGGGAAAGGGAGGTTTGGTAGTGTGTGTGACGGGGTCGGAGGGGGGTAAGTGTGTGTGGGGGTGTAGGTGTGTGAGTGATTTAGAAGGTATGTGTGTATGATCACGTTTGCATATTCAACACAATAGCAGTTCTGTGTCTCCTCAGCTCTCCTCTTCTCCTCTCGCCTCCCTCTTGTCTCTCCCCTTCCCTTTTTCAGCCGCTGTACAAAGGAAGATAAATAAACACATGGAACACACTTACACACACACACACACACACACACACACACACACACACACACACACACACACCACTACCACAACCACATCCAGAGTTTCCTTTATTCCTTCTTCCTTTCTTTCTTCGTTTCATCCTTCTTCCCACCCTTCACCGCCTTCCTTTTTTCCTCCTTCCCCAGAACCATCCTCCCTCCCCTCCTCCCCGCCTCCCCCCCCGTCCCTAATCGTTTATATAACCTGTCTGGGAGCTTAAACTAAGGTCACGTACCTGGGAAAACCTGGAGACATGATCATTTACCTGGCCCATTAATCATTCACCTGTGCATCCTTCTCACCTGCGGTAATTACTCGAATTGGGAGTGATAGTGCCCCGCGGTGCCTCGGTGGGTGTCCGAAGTGGATGGCGCGGTAATGTGGTGGATGGAGTGCATGGGTTGGTGATGGAGCGTGGCGTAACGGAGTGGCTGGCTGGAAGGAAGAAGAAAGGCAAGAGAAATGACGATGTGTGTTTATAATGAATGTATGAATAAAGTTTGGCGATTCTGGATAAAGATGAAAGAATGGATGGAGTGGATGAGTCGTTGATGGAGTATTACCTATGTGACGAAGTGGCTGGCTGGGAGGAAGAAGAAAGGCAAGAGAAAGGACGATGTGTGTTTATAATGAATGTATGAATTAAGCTTGTCGAGTGTGGATGAAGGTGAAAGAATGGATGGAGTGGATGAGTCGTTGATGGAGTATCACGTAACGAAGTGGCTGACTGGGAGCAAGAAAGGGAAGAGAAAGAAAGGCAGAGACAGAGATGGATGAATGAAGTTTTTGCTAAGGTGAATGAATGGAGGAAGTTATAGAGTGGATGATGATGATGATGAATCGTTGGAAAAGCAATGCGTAACTAAGTGGATGAGAGGAAAAAGGAAAAATAAGATAGGCAGAGACTGATATGGAGCGGAGGGAGAGATGAATGGAGACATGCATGCATACGTTCTTAAAAGCCATTATTTTTATTTATAGCTTTATATTATAGTTTATTTAGTTTACGTTCGGCGCCATATGACCCTGCAATTGCGGCGTCAAGAATAGAACG
This sequence comes from Eriocheir sinensis, assembly GCF_024679095.1. Taxonomy (NCBI): domain Eukaryota; kingdom Metazoa; phylum Arthropoda; class Malacostraca; order Decapoda; family Varunidae; genus Eriocheir; species Eriocheir sinensis. The sequence goes on from NC_066549.1 coordinate 2,996,617, forward strand.
CCCTAATAATCATCATCTTCCTTCTTCATTCCTTCCTTTCTTTATTCCTTCCTTCCCTTATCCATTCACTCACTCACACATCCCGTCATTTCTTTCATTCTTCCCTCCTTCTTTCATTAATTCCGTCCCTCTGGTCTTCTTCTGTCCTCCTTTCCCACCTTCCTTTCTTTCCTCCCGTCCTCCATCCTTCTTTCCTTCCCTTTTTCCTCTTTCCCCTCTGTTCTTTTTTCCTTCTTTCATTCAGCCCTCCTTTACTTGCTTCCTTCCTTCCTTCATCTACCTCTTCCATCCATCCTCCATCCCTCCCATCCTCCCTTTTCACTACTCTCCTTTCACTTTCTAACTAAGAAGGTGAGAAGATGCCGTTGATATATACGAGTCTGGTCAGGTGCTCGTGGGAAGGGGATGCTGAGTTACCTGAGAGCAAGGTGGGAGAGGAGAGGAAGATGGATGCTGGAGAAGGGCAGGGAGGGAGGTGAACAATTGGGGTACAGATGGAAGAGGGGCAAGATGGGTACAGGATGGGTCAGTGAGGGGGTGACGGGGGTTGAGGATTGGGGTACAAGTGGGAGAGGGGGGGAGGGGGGTGCAGGAGAGGGGGTAGTGAGGGGGGTGAAGGATTGAGGTACGAGTCTTGCTAATCCTCCGCAAACTGCTTGGAGATAATCTTGGCTCATGGCACGTTGGATAAGTAGGCGAGCAAGCAGGTTCAATGGTAATCCTCCTCCTCCTCCTCTTCCTCTTCTTCTTCTTCCTTTCCTTCCTCTTCCTTCTCCGGTTCATTCTCCTGTTACTTTCTCCTTTATTTATATCTTTTCCTATTCTCCATTTCTCATACTTTGTAACTTTTAAAGGGGGTTGACTTAAAATTAAAACATAGGTATACATTCACTTATTCTTGAGATATATAAATAAGGGTTAGGATTTTGTTTTAAGTTAGAGGATGTTAATAGAGAGGAGAACAATGGTTTAATGGAAGAGGTACTGAAAGAAAATGGGGTTAGGGTTGCCGGGGGTGAGGTTTAAATTAAGGGAAAATGGGGTAAGGGTTGCCTTAAGCACTGTCTTCTTCCTCCTTCTTTTTCTCTTCTTAATATTCCTTTTCCTTTTCTTCCTCTTCCTGTTTCTCCTACTCCTATTTCCACTCCTACACCTTTATCTCCTCCTCCTCCTCCTCCTCCTCCTCTTGCTCTTCCTCCTCCCATGCCTTTTCTCGTCCTCCTCCTGTTCCATCTCCTCGTACTCCTCTCCTCCTCCTCCTCCTCCTCCTCCTCCTCGTTCTATTTTTCCTTCTCTTCATTTTTCTAACTATCTTTTTTTTCGCATTTTTCCTTCTTCACTTCCCACATTATGTAACCTTTATGCACACTACCACCACCACCATCATCACCACCACCACCACCACCACCACCAGAAACACTGCCGCTTCTTCCTTCTCTACACTCCGCCTTTTCTCCTCCATCTACTCCTCCTCCTCTTCCTCCTCGTATTTTTCCTCCTCTTTCAACTGCTCCTTCTCCTCCTCCTCCTCCTCCTTCCCCCCTCATCCTAACCATCTCCCTAACTCCAGAACATCTCTTTTTACACCCCATCCTCCCCCGTTCTCACTCTCCTACTCAGTATAAAGTTCTCACCTGCACTGCCTTATTATCGTATTCACCTGTGTAATCATGTAGGTCACGCTGACTCACTAGCAGCGGCAGGGCAGATGCAAGGGCGCGAGGATACACCTGCGCGCTCACCTGGCTAAGAGGAGGAGAATTGGGGGATGAGAGATATCGAGTGGAAATGGAAAGGGCGGTATAAAGGTGAGGGAAATGGTCGTACTGTTGATAGAGATATATAGATGGATAGATTGATAGAGAGATATATATATAGATAGATAAAAGAGTTAGACAGAGATAGATAGAGAAATCGAGGTAAATAAATAGACGTGAGTGAGTATTTGGAACGTAATTTTTTTAAGATAATAAAAAAAAAACAATACTAATTACTTAAATATTTGAACCACGTAAAATAAAACGAAGCAGAAAACAAAATACAAAAAAAAAAAAAAGAGAACAGAGCTTACAGAATCCTCCTTTACCGTATATGTTTCATGTGTGTGTGTGTGTGTGTGTGTGTGTGTGTCGCCTGGACCACCGACCGCATTCGCTATTAAGATAAATGCTGTCGTACGACCATCGCCATTACCGACCCTTACATAGCGCGCCAACGACCTTAGTGCAATTAACGCATCTTTCCGACTTACAACGTCTGAATCGCTAACGCCACCACGCCCCCAGACACCACCACCAACACCAACACCACCACCACCAGCTCCACCTCTAAGTCCTGTCACTCCTTTTACCACCAACACCAACAGCATCAAAAATCACTCTACCCTTTCGTCTCTCTCTTTTTTTTTTTTTTACAGCAAAGGAGACAGCTCAAGGGCAACAAAAAGAGTGTAGAAATAAAAAGTCCGCTACTTGCTGCTCCCACAACAGACAAGAGTAAAGAGTAGCCAAAATAGAGGTCAATTTCAAGTGGAGAGATGTCTTGATACGGGTGCCGGCCATGCAAATTCCCCCCTTTGACAATTTCCCCCCCTGACATTTTCCCTCCCGAGACATTCCCCCTGCACACATTCCCCCTGGACACGTTCCCCCCTGGATACATTCCCCCCTGGGCATATTTATATACATATAGATACACACCACAATCAATTATCACCGTCGTCACCTCCTCTTATTCCTTATACCACCAACACCATCACAACCAACACCCACCCACCCTCCATTACCGTACTCTTTCTCTCTGTTACCCGATAATCTGTAATATCACTCCTTTCAAAACCAAAACTATCACCACCATCTCTTAACACCAGCAACAACAGCATCTTCCTCTACAACAACCTGATATCACCACCTGCTTCATCACTACCTTCTGTCATCACCAGCATCACCATCTCTTCTCTACAACAGTCTTATATCACCACCTGTACCATCATCGCCATTGTCGCCACCACCTCTTAACATTATCACCGCTCCTGCCATCACCCTTCACAGTGGCATCATCACCACCACCACCACCACCGCCATTATTAACATCATTGCTCCTTCTATTACCTCCATTATTTCCAGCGTCCGCACCACCACTGTCACCATTAGCACTGCCACCAACACCGCCATCAATCCACCACCACCTCCACTCCCACCACCACCACCACCACCACCACACTCGACTTCCCAACACAAGACCTGTTTCCTCTCTCCTCATTTCTCTTCCTCCTTTTGCTCCTCCTCGAATTTTCTTCTCCATCTGCTTCTATTATTTATTTTCGTGTTTTGACTCCGAGAAAAGACACCCACCACCATCTCCACTTGCTACACCACCACCACCACTACCACCGACACCAACAACAAAAAGAAGAAGAGCAGCCAGCGATCAGGGTCTGTTCCACTTAACATTAATATATGCAACCAGAGAGGGGAGGAGACATGCTCAGTTGTCATATTGTTTTCAGCGGAGGTTTGGGAGGGGAAGGGAGGGAGCCAGGGATGGAGGGAGGGAGAGAGAAAGAGAGGGGGAATAAGGCGGTGGAGATACAGGTAGGTGAGGGTGAGAAGCAGAGGTGAGGGAGGCTCCAGGTGAGGGCAAACGTGTCTGTCAGTAATGGGAGGGGGTGGTCGGGTGCTAAATTTGGCGTGAGTGCTGGAGAGAAGTAGCGATTTATTGATGCTGCGTGGACGGCGGCCGCGGCTCACTCACGGAGGATGCGCCGAGGTGTGAGAGCGTGAGGGGGGGAGAGGGGGGGGGGGGTTGGAGGCTCTCTCCTCTCCCCCTCTTCTCTCTCCCCCTCTCCATCTCTCACCCAGCCAGTCCATGTGCTTTATTATCATTAGATGGATCTTTTTCTCCTTCCTTAAAGGGTCGCATATGAAGGTTGTCTTTTCACTGATCCTTATCGACGGCGCCAGATGTCATGTCCCGCCTTTTGTTTTCATCATTCTTCGGTGTCTGTGTGTGTTCTGCCGGGTGGACTAGATGTGTTAGAGAGAGAGAGGGAGAGGGAGAGGGAGAAGGTTTGTATAGCCCCCCTCCCTCCCCCCTTTCCCACAGTTAACGGGGCAGGGTCAGCGTGCATGCGTGGGTCAGGCGGACAGGCGGGTATAGAAGCGGCTGCAGATATGGAAAATTCATGACCCGGACCGGAGTGCCAACAGGTCCGTCCTCGGCGTGTGAATAAACGGCGCGGGTTACGGGGTATGGCTGGTACACGCGCGGGCGGACACACAGCGGCGGCGCCCACGAGGTAACTGTTCCCATATTGTTATGCAAACCCACGCCCGCCCACCGCCGTTCCTCCGCCGCGGCCACACACCAAGTGCCACTCACAGCGCCCTTATAAGTAAGCGTCCACTCATACACTCTACTGCACCCAATTTACGCTCTCCGCTCTATGTTTCATATAAATAACACACACACACACACACACACACACACACACACACACACACACACACACACACACACACACTCAGTCCACACTGCATCATAAATCTCTTGCGTTTGGTCGCGTTTTTTTTTTTTTTTTTTTATATATATATACAGAGTAATGCGATTTTTTTTTTTTCTTGTGACATCCATAATTCAACACTTAAGTTCCCCAAAAGTCTTCGCCTGAGCTTCATGTTTTAAAGTGCTCATAATTATCATCACACGTTGACTATATCTTTCACTGGCGCATCTCAATCTCCTCACTGTATCTATCTTTCTACCTATCTATCTTTCTATCTGTCTACCAATCTATCTATCTATCAATTGTTTGTGTGTGTAAGTTCTCTTCTCTGCAATATAGTTCATCGACACGTTCCTTCGCCATCAATTCGTTTTTCAGCCACAACATTTCTAACTAGCTTCATCAAGGAACATTTCGGAATACGTGCGAGTCAAATGCGAATAACTGGAACAAAGTCATATAAAGTAGAATTAATCAACGTACAATACTTTCCACCTTTCGTATGTCTAGTAATAAATCATAAAATCACTAAGGAATAATGGCATCAATAAAGTTATATGTTTGGTCGAACTCTTCAAGATATTACTACTGTCTAATGTTTTTTTATATTTTTTTAAGCTTTTTACAAATATATTCATCACAATCAAAGACATGCATAAATTATTTTACTATGTAGCTACTCAGTACACACACACACACACACACACACATACACAGACCCCCTTCCTCCCCTTACACAAATGCCCTCTCCCCCACCTACCCATCCCCCCCCCCCCCAACCCCACACGCAAACACAAATTAATCAAGACGCGGCTACCGGCGGCTGTGAACTGAAGGCAGGAGCGTTCGGAGCACCAGGTTACGTGTGTTAATTGATTGGGAAATGAGATTCATGGAAGCCCGATACTGATCATGCCCACGAGAGAGAGAGAGAGAGAGAGAGATAAGACTAAGAAATTTATAGAGATGTAAGATTAGTTTTGCATGACAATATTCCGGCGGGCGAGGAGGCTCCGGGACGATGATTTAGGAGTGCCGTGATTAAGCGTCGGCGCGTGTGTGTGCGAAGCGAGGGCCAGACGCGTACGAAACCTGTCCCGGGGCTCGCTAGAGACGGGTGGGGGTATGCCTATACGTGTGTGTGTGAGAGTATGTGTGTGTTGAAGGGAAAGGAAGGGAGGGGGAGGAAAGGGCATATGCTGTAGTTATTAGACTCTGGTAAAGGTAAAGTTGGGGTATAGGTTATAGATGCGCGTGGCCTCGGTGCTCATCTCCGTGGTCATAGTGTGGGTATAGTGATGCTGGAAATATGGCTGTCTTGTAATCTGCTTTTACTTTCCCGCCTTGCCGCCGTGGACACCTTTGGGCTACTTTTTTGGACATATTAGACTTATTATAATGTTCAGATATCTATTTTTTTCTTCTATGTTTGTGGTTATGATGAAAAATTGAATGATGCTGAAAATCTAGCTTCCCTCAACTCTCCTTTTTTCCTGACGTGCCGCTGTGCTCACTTCCGGGTTACTCTTTGGGCTTAATAGACTAAATTTAAGACTCAGACATAAATTTTCTTCCGTGTCAGGACGTGAGTAAATAGTGCTGAATATATGGCTTTACTCACCTCTCCTTTTTTCTTTCCCGCCTCTCCGCCGTGCACACCTTCAGGTCACTTCTTAATTTTTTTTTTTTTTTTACATCAAAGGACACGGCTCAAGGGCAACAAAAAGAGTGCAAAAAAAAGCCCGCTACTCGCCGCTCCCACAAAAGTAAGAAGTAAAGAGTAGCTCCCCCAAAATTAAACTTATTATTAGACTCAGACATCTATTTTCCCTTCTATTTTTTTGTGTTTAGTGTGTCAGTAAATAATGCTGAAAATATGACAGCCCTCTACTCTCCTTTTTCTTTCCCGTCGCTCCGTCGTTCACACTCCGTAACATATTATCAGACTCAAACACCTATTTTTTTCTTGTGTTTGTGGTTATGATGTAAAATTAAATGCTGCTGAAAATCTGGCTTCCCTCTACTTTTCCCTTACTTTCCCGCCTTGCCGCCCTGCGCACTTCTGGGTCACTTTTCAAACTTATCATTAGGGTCAGGCATCCGTTACTTTCTTCTACGTTTTATGGCTATGATGTGAGAAAACTTTGATACTGCTGAAAATGTTGCTACCCTCAACTCTGCCCTAACTTTCCCGCCTCACCACCTTGCACGCCTCCGGGTTGGCTACTTTTTAAACCTATGAGACTTATTATTAAACTCCAACATCAGCTTCTTTCTTCGGAGTAAAATTTAATTGTGCTGGAAATATGGCGTCCCTCAACTCTTCTTTTACTTTCCCGCCTTGCCGCCGTGAATGCTCACTTGTTACTTTTTGGACCTCTTAGACTTAGACATCTATTTCCTTCTGCGCTTCGTGGCCTTGGTGAGAGTAAACGATGCTGAAAATCTGGCTTCTCTCAACTTTGCCCTTACTTTCCCGCCTCGCCGTCGTGCAAACTTGTTACTTTTTGGACCTATTAGACTTAGACATCTATTTCCTTCTGCGTTTTGTGGCCTTGGTGAGAGTAAACGATGCTGAAAATCTGGCTTCCCTCAACTTTGCCCTTACTTTCCCGCCTCGCCACCTTGCACGCCGCCGGGTTACTTAGCAGTGGCGGGAGCGTGGCGGAGTGGCATCACAGGGAGGTGCTATAATTCACAACGGCCCGGCTTAGCCCCCGCGCCGCCCGTTTTTTCTGCTAAGAGCTTGTACAATGACAGCGGCTGCAAATGGGGAGTCGGTAGGCAGTGTTAAGCCGTGTGACCTTCGGCGGGATTCGAGCATGTGTCCGGATGACTGAGTGAGACATGATCCACCTCGTTCCTCGGGTTGGTAAAAGAACAACAAAAAAGTCTCTCTTTCAGTAAGTTGCCGTGAATTATAGAAACGAGTGAAGGCCTTTACTTATGCTCACCCGGCTTTTTTTTTTGTGTGTGTGTATGTGTGTTTGAGAATGTATTTTAATAGGATATGTTGTCATTCAGTAATTGTTTTCATTCTTTGTATTTTCTTTCCTATTTGTTACTTCAGATTAGAGGAGGAACGTCAGATTATTAGTTTTGTTTTTCCGGCAATACCAGAAAGGGTGTTGAAGCTGAATCTGGACTGGATTAAAGTAAGTCATGTTTGTTTCCTTGTTTTCTCTCTCTCTCTCTCTCTCTCTCTCTCTCTCTCTCTCTCTCTCTCTCTCTCTCTCTCTCTCTCTCTCTCTCTCTCTCTCTCTCTCTCTCTCTCTCTCTCTCTCTATATCTATATATATATATATATATATATATATATATATATATATATATATCTATCTTTAACTTACCAATACATTTTTTTTCCTTTCCCGTCTTACCACACTTCTATCTCTTTTTTTTTCACCGCTCTCTTTAACCTATTTATACAAACTTATTATTCTTTCCTTTCCTAACTTCTTGCCACACTTCCATCCCATCTCTTTTTCCCTCGCCTTTCTCTTTATAACAGTTCCCTTCCGGCCTTCCCCTCCCCACTCAAGAACCTTTTACATCCCTCCCTTCCTTCCTTTGCCACGGTAACCCCACTCACTACCCCGTTCCGTCCCGTCCCCAGCGAAGACCCACATTTCAGGCTAACACGTGTTTCCTTTGGGGGGGAAGAATGTATCAAGGCGACTTTTACCTGCCGCTGCCTCTACTACCTGGCGAATCTGTGCCCACCTGTAATTAAAGTATACCTGGGGGAAGAGAGAGTGAGACGGGAGTTGCATTCTATCGCCATATATGATGTTATGTACTTGTTCCAGCGAGTGGTTTGGGGAGGGAGGGAGGGAGATGGTGGAGGGGAGAGAGGGAGATGAAGGGGAGAGAGGGAGGTGGAGGAGAGAGAGAGAGAGAGAGAGAGAGAGAGAGAGAGAGAGAGAGAGAGAGAGAGAGAGAGAGAGAGAGAGAGAGAGAGAGAGAGAGAGAGAGAGAAATCGGAAGCGTAGCGTCGCAAAGGTTTGGTTTCAGAAGGGAAAAGAAAAAGCTGAGTGGAGGGAGAACGGAGGAGAGAGGAAGGAAGGCACCGTGAGGCCCTTCCTGTGTTAGCCAAGCGACGAACGGCCGAACACAGGTGACTTAGATGACGTGGCTAATTAGGATGCCTCTTCCTGACCTCAAAAACAACAACAAAAAAATGAGTCTGAGGAGGATGTAGAAACACTTGAGGGTAGCGGAAGATAGGTGAGGATAGGCACGTCCCACTGTGAGGATGAGGATAGATTGCCTCATTTAGTGGAGCGGGAAGATTAAGGGGTTATTACACTGGGCAAATTTTCCGTGGATCTTCAGTTAAACCACGATTTCCGCTGGCGTGGTTCTCTTATTTCCGTGGTTTTCTGACGTATACATGATCTTCCAAGGCTATGGTAGATTTCACAGGACGACGACGGTATTACTCATCATCATCATCAGCAACAATAACAAGAAACAAATGAGAACCACGCTAGCGGAAATCGTGGTTTGACTGAAGATCCGCGGAAAATTTGCCCAGTGTAACAGCCCCTTTAGCCGCCCAGAGAAGGAAGGGGAGAGTAGGGCACCACGCTTAGCTCTCTAAACACAAATAAATCAGACACACACTCCTCCAGCAATTCGGGGGTATACAAATAAGGTGCCCGGTAACAATAACTACAGCAAAACAATTAACGAACATTCCCCATACACCTATACACTAATATACCTTTCCGTTTCCCCCACTTGTACCTTCTCCACTTGTAATGCCAGTATTTATATTTTTCCGTCCTTAATTAAATACTGGCATTACACGACGGAAAAATATAAATACTGACATTACAGACTAACCCTCTTCCTTTTGTTACCATAGATATCCTGATTAAAATAGAGCCACAAGGGGCCGCTCAGGGCTGGCAAAGATCCTCTCTCTGGCCATCACTGAATTCCCCACTAAGCGAGTATAGGAAATAGCTGCCTCTGAAACGTTTTTCCTCTCCTCTGCCTAAAACCATATTTAAGGAAAACTGTTAAGAGTGATGTCAGTTTTATATTTCAAGCTGATACAACAGACCCACGAGCAGGCTCCCGCCTTCCAAGTATTGGGCAGAACTTGCATTTGATTGATATGATTTTTTTTTTTGTGAGGGTTCATCCGTTATATAGCTCAGGTTTCTCTTGCTTTGTAGGTGGAGTGTGTATGTATGCAAGTATGTATGTATGTATGTACGTTTATATTGTGTATGTGTGTGCGTGTGTGTGTGTGTGTGTGTGTGTGTGTGTGTGTGTGTGTGTGTGTGTGTGTGTGTGTGCGCGCGCGCGGGCGTGCACGCGCGTGCATTCCGAATACCGCAAGTAACGAACAAATAGATTTAAAAATAAATATCGGCGTAGTTTTCCTGGAAAAATCCAACATAAAGTGAAGTAAATCGAAGCACTGCTCGTTTGTCCGGATTCGCGGCTGAACCTGACCTACCCTCACCTGGTCCTGGCACGCCTCACCTGCCAGGCCGGCCGGCTTTCCCCCACCCCGCCGCATGACACAGCCTATGATCATCACCAAGGCGATGGTCGTAGCCACTGATTTCCCCGCCCACAGACCTTACCCCCGTGATCCCGGCCTCGATGTCCCCGTTGACATCTCCGCCAAGGCTGAGAGGAGTCATGCACTGCCCTGCGTCACGATGTCGCCACGAAAGGAGGGGGGGGGGGGGGGGGTTGTGGTGAGTCATGTGGCAGAGGGCAGGGGGGGGGGACTGAAACAAGTCACCCTTTCTTGTGTTGTCGCATAAGGTGCCAACATTTCTGTTCATTTAACCTTCAGAATACTTTATCGACATCTTGCAGCTCTGAGCTGTGTAGTACACCAAAGGCACGCCCCGTGCTGGCATTCGTGGACAATATTTGCCATCAGTAGTGATGTTTTGTTACCGGCCGCTGTTTCACTTAATTTAACAAACACTAGGAAGTTTTGGGTTTGGGGGATGTAAGCGTGAAAGCATTCGGTGAAGCTTGAAAACCAGTGAGACTCTAAAGCTGCTTGCCATCACGAAACTCACACATAAAGTTTTTTTTCTTTTAGTCGTAACGTCCAAAGTTGTGTTTGTTTCATTAAAGTTATTTTCATATTATGTCCACAGTAACTTTTATTAGTGTTAATATTGTATAAACTTATACACATGAATCCTCTGTGAGGCAATGCGTATAAAAACTTGACCAAGAGAAAAGGTGTGTGTGCCTAGAATCACTCCCTGGTGAGCCCCTCCCGTCCGGGGCCTCTCCGGTGGGTGGGCTCCTGGAGGTCAGAGGTAATTGGACCAGTTGATTTTAAAGGAGACGCTTGGGAGTCCTGGAAGTGAATCAAAGGAGGAAATGCATTGCTGACGCTCCCAGGAAGCCAGGAGGAGCGGCGCTCGTTGTGACGCAGACGGGAGGTCGGTGTGTGGCCGCGGGAGCAAGGAGTGGCGGAGGCGTGATGCTGGTGGGCTACTTGAGGCTGTTGCTGCCGCCGACCCCTGGCCCGGCCTCGCCCCCTCTCGTTAGCCTCCCTTCTTCATCATCTTCAGCCATCACTAGTCCACTGAATGCTCACCACCTCTATCTGATGCTACTGTACTCCATTCTGTCCCGGCATATTGGTACTCTAGTTATACCTATCCACCCGGTCCTCTGTCTGCCCGAATTCCTACTGTTTATTGTTTCCAACTCAGTTACTTTGGTTTTCCATCTACAATCTGTTCCTTGCATGAGATGGCCTAACCAAATCCATTTCGCATTATTAATCATCATTAAAATATATTCAACCTTTTTCTGTTATCTATATTAATTATATATCACTGAGGAGTTTTCCCTTCATTTCTTATTTTGTGAGTCGCCAAGTTACTGATCCGTATGTTAGGATTGACAGGGCTCATAAATTTACATATTTCTCTTTATAAGGAGTGACAGGTTGCTATTCATGACCTTACTATGTTTACCAAAAGTATCATCCCTTTCCTATTCTCTTTCTAACTTTTTTTTGCTTGATGAACTTGCTTTGATTGTTCTAAAAATGTTCAATCCTCAACTTTCATGTGTTTTCTTTCCCGTTTATTATCTATTGTCCTTTCAACTGATTATGACGATTTCCATATTCATTTGCAAGTCTCCTTTCACAATCACTGGAGTTCCTAGATCCTTCTTCATATACGTAGTGTGGAATAGTCGATGTGTGTGTGTGTGTGTGTGTGTGTGTGTGTGCGCCTGCGTGAGCCCCTAATAAACGAGTGGACTGCGTGGCGGGGCTGCAGCGAGGCGAGTGTGGGCACCAGAAGGGGTCGATCAGTCTTGCAGGATCCACGGAGGGTTAATTACTACCTTCCTCTTAACACATTATTGAAATCTCCGCGGCACGCTTCCCTCCTCGTGCAGACCTCCCTTACCCTCCCTCCCCGCAGAATATAGACTTGTGGAGATCCCTCAGTGCTCAAACTCGTTCTTCATCAGCTTAACGTTTCTTTTTCTTTATATTATTTCACTGGTTGGGTTTCTTTCTATTAGTTGGTAAGTTTTTTTCCCTCCCTCATTACTTTGTCTGACGTGATACTTCCAGGACTCAGACTCAGACTTGTTTTATTTTTATATTAATGGAAACGATTCAAGGGCAAAAAAACGTATGAAGACAAAAAAAGCCCGCTAACCACTGCTCCTATGAACGCCTCTCCTCGTCACACCACCCTTTTATCCCATCCTCTCAGCTGCCAGTGTGTATGACGAAACATTAAGTCATTAAGAGAACTGTTTTTTACGTGCATTCACTTTCACTACATACCTACACACACACTTTCCAGTTATCATCAGTTTCAGAGCCAACAAAAGCTTCGCAACACCATCCACGGCATAGGCATTTAGGATCAATTATCTCCCCCGCCTCACAGCCTACCTAGTACTTACCTTTCTGCCTGAACAGTCATGAATTGAGGTCCTCTGTCATAGGCCCACGTAAGGCAAGGTGAGCATGATAGCCACTCTCAGCAGCAGGCAACCCTCCCACACCACCCCTTGGCCACCACCCTCCCCAGCACTAGTATGGTACCTGCTAACACATCGTCACCACACGTACTCCTAAAAATAGCCTCACGTCCACCGCCCTTTAGCCATCCTCTTTACTATCTCCCCCACTATCATACGACACCGCCACACTCATGCTGGTTAAGTTATATATACGTTTCTTTTTCTTTTATAGGTCTCCTCTCTTTCACGTTGCTTCATCCTTCTCCCTCCCTCTCCCTTCCTCACTGCCTGCCCATCCGGCGTCCTCCCAGCAGAGTAATGTGACAGGGCATTTTGTATAATTAATGTTATGACCACCTGCGGCCTTACCTGCGTCATCTTTCTTTCCGGTTCCTGTTCCTGTTCCCTCTCCTCTTCTCTCTCCCTCCTTCCCTCTCTCCCTCCCTTCCTTCTACCGGTCTGTCCACTTTCCAAAATCCATATTTCGAGTCTAAACCACCACCACCATCACCACCACCACCTCCATCACCACCACCGCCACTATCTCCTCCTTCTTCATCACCACTATAACCACCTCCATCACCATCACCACCACTACCACCATCAATGCCACATGTCTTTCCACTATCACCACTACCTCCACCACCATCACCACTACTACCCTTCTCTCCCCCACCTCTTCCTCACAACCAGAAACCCTACCATCGCCACAATCACCACCACCACCACCACCACCTCCATAACCATCACTATTAACTCATTTGAACACCATAATCTCCAATATCATAATTCGACCTCCCCCAACCACCACAATCACCCATCACCTCCAACACCACTACCCATTTCTCCACCATGATCATCCACCTTGTCATCCACCACCCACTCACCCACTCTTACTTTCAACTCCACCACCAACTTTACCCATCACCAGCCTCACCCATTACCACCATCACTGCCATAACACAATCCTCCACCAACTTATCTACCACTCACACACACACACACCACTAACATTTCAATTCCACTTTACCACCACCACCAACAACAACCTTACCCACACCACCGTCAGCATCACCATCACCAACTTTTTCAACTCCACACCACCACCACCACCACCCATCAGCATCACCACCATCTTCAACTCCACACCATCACCGAATCCACCAACAATCTTACCCACCACCATCAGCCTCATCGCCAACATTTTCAATTCATACCACCACTACCAGCACCACCACCAGTCTCTCCCACCACCACCGCCACCGCCGCTGCCACTCAACCGCTCCCAGTCAAGGTCACCATCCGTCTTAACTTCACGCCCGTCCTACAAATCGCTTTCGACGTATAGTGGAATTCGAATCGCCTGGGCATCGGTTCCCACACTGCTTCCCGACGCTTCCTCTCCCCGCTGGCCGCCCTAAACAAACTTATCGCGGCTATTTAACGAGAAAGACACCGAAGTAGATCGATTAGGAGACAAAGGGAGACAGAAGCAGGACGTTTGGGACAAAATAGAAGTGGTCCGCTTTCCCGAGTGGTCTCATCAGTCTGACCATTACCAGAACAAGAGCAGGTCGTTAGTTGGAGTAGGTAAGCACGCCGTGACCTGACCCCAAAGTGACCTGGTGTCTTTGGGTGAGCGATGTAGTTGATGCTAACCTCTAGGTGACTTTATATACACTTCGTAGTAAGTTTAGTAATGAAAATTCAGTCGATATCGTGAGTTTTGGCTTATTTTATCAACACACACACACACACACACACACACACACACACACACACACACACACACACACACACACACACACACACGTAGCGGACTTTTTTTCATTATTGTCTCCTTTTTTTCTGCCCTTGAGCTGTTTCCCTTGCTGTAACACACACACACACACACACACACGGCTCAAGATTTCTGTTTGTTCTTAAAACAGAAAATGCCTGAACGAGCCGTGTAAGAAAGCGTGACAAAGGAGGAGGCGAGGCAACCAGCCGTTAAGGAAGCGAGAGTAATGGTTTTCGAATGACAAAGCTCACGAAGGGATGAGACGACGTCCGCCACACACACACACACACACACACACACACACACACACACACACACACACACACACACACACACACACACACACACACACACACACAGTCTTTACCGTCTTTTACCGGCTTTTAACGTACACCAATATAATCAGGCTTATCCGTGTACACATTCGATAACACTGTCACGTGCAATGTCCTTAAGCTCTCGGTTGAATGTTTAAAGGAAATCAACGCACTAGAAGATATACAAAAGTGCACATACAGAAATACTGAACACATTTGCAAGAAAACATCATCAAAAACAAAATGAGACAAGAAAATGTTTGTCTGCGCTTCCATGCATACATATAGTACCTGAAAGAGGATAGGGAAAGATATACAACAGGGCACACATAGAGATACAGAACACATATGCAAGAAAAACATCAACACTCATAACAAAACGAGACAAGAAAATGTTTGTCTACCCTTTCACACACATATATATAGTACCTAAAAGAAGAAAGGGACACAACATCACACTCATAAACAAAACAAAATACACAAATAAGCTGTATGTCTACTCTTATTTACACTCGCAGTACCTGAGAGAGCAGAGGGTCACAAATGCACACTCGTAAACAAAACGAAATACACAAATAAGCTGTATGTCTACTCTTATTTACACTCGCAGTACCTGAGAGAGCAGAGGGTCACAAATCCAAACTCGTAAACAAAACGAAATACACAAATAAGCTGTATGTCTACTCTTACCTACACTCATGCATAGTACCCGAGGGAGAAAAGGGACACAAACTGATGTAGCGACACGCCACACCGCCCCTACACCTGCCCCGCCCCTACACACCTGCCCGGAGTATATTTTTCACAAGACGTCAAGAGCCATTAGTCATTGGTAGGAGTACCTGTCACTGATCACCCCACGGAAAGAAACCCCAACCAGCCAGCCAGTCTGCCACCCAACCGGCCCTACACGGCGCACCGGCCCCAGCCAGCGCCGTGTTCCGCCCCTCACAGCAACAACAACAACCCCGAACCATTAATCCCGCACGCACCCGTTTGGAAATCCACCGGACGGGACCATCGCCACAACGACCCCACCGTAAAGAGAAACACGGGGAAAAAAAGGGGACGTGGGAAATGGAAGCGTGTCCATGTTGTGTCCAGAGAAAATGGGAAGCCGCCGCCGCGTCACTAATTCCAGGTGTTGTCGTGTTCCGGGAAGCGACAATCGTGCCAACATCTCGTCCACCCCATCGCGACCCGGACTTATGACAAATGATTCGGTGGTCGCTCAATAGAAAACAGAATATGGCTGTGACTAGAGGTCCTGTAGGGGGCCGCTCGCCTATTATGCTCGGTGAGAGGGGACGGGACAGCGGCGGCCACCCGGAGCTGAAAGGCTGGTCAGTACCCACTTGAGGGCCATTATCGGGCGAGGAGGAGAGGCACGGAACAACGGGGCGATGGCCTGCCCTGGTGTGCTGTGTTTAGACCGCTCCTGATGGTACTGATTGTATGTGTGTACGTCTGTATGTGTTTGTATGTATATATGTATCTATATTTTTGTATGTATATGTTCATGTTTCTTATCAATGTCCAAGAGAATTTAAATAATCTGGTAATTTTATGACGTGTTTTGTCCTAATCAAATTCGGATAATTTTCTAAGTAACTGAAAACAAAGAGAAACAAGACCAAGCTGTATGAAATCGATACCAAACCTTTGATAAGCGTGGTTTCACCTCTCCCAAATTTATACGAATGAAAAAAATAAAACAAAATAAGAGATCGGCATAAACGCGTCGTGCTCGGCAATGTAGAGCAATACAAATCTGGACGAAAAAAATTACGTACGTATTTACATACTGGCCTTGGTCTATATACATGGATGCAGCACGATAGACCCTAGCGTAGATACTTCTCAGTGCTTCCATGCGCGTCGTCCATGAATTGTCTCTTTCTTTAGATTGTAAAACTAGGAAAATCACGACCACGTTCAAAGAGAAAAAGCTAGAATGTTCCAGTCACGCCGTCATGGAGTAAGGCCGCGTCCATTACCGCACAGCCCCAAGGAGGAGAAAGGTGCTCCGAATGCCAAGCTTCTGCCTATTAGTAGATGTAAAACGGTGTCTCATTAAGCAAAGTAGCTCAGGTTGTCAGGCCGGGCTGGTGACGTGGCCTGACAACCCTCTCAGTGACCCGCCTGAAGGATCCCTCGACCTCAATGCGTGAGTCATGATGGGGACGAAGAAGATGAAGTCGAACACGCAAATTATGAAAGATAATTCATTTGATAATTTAAGGGAGGAATAATGATAATAAGCGATGATGGTTGAGTTGATTTGTAAGAACGAAACACATACGAAATAGATATAGTACTAACATTGTTCACTTTTATTTAGTATCAGAACATCTCTTCTCCCGAAATTGACCTCTCTTTTGGCCACTCCCCTTGACTCTCTTTTTTTTATATAGGAACAGCGATTTGCGGGCTTTTTTTTTCATTATTTTTTTTATTGACCTTGAGCTGTTTCCTTTACTGTAAAATAATAGTAATCGTAATAATAATAATAATAATAATAATAATAATAATAATAATAATAATAATAATAATAATAATAATAATAATAATAATAATAATAGAACTCAGAGCAATATGATGCATTAATATTTCTTCCTCCAATTCCTCCAATGACTTTAATATGATGTACCAAATATTTTTTTTTTTCGAGTATTCACTTCTAAATGAATCAATGAAGACGAAACATAAACGCAACATATGTTATTATCAGTACAAGATGGAGCGGAGAGACATGTTTATTTGTTTTCATTTATTTTTAGTTGGCGTTTAGTTCGTGTACTTTAATATTGTTTTTCCGCGGATTTCCTCGTGAAGGTATTTATGGCGCGGCCGGGACTGCAGCGGCGGGTAAACAGGAAAGGGGGAACGCAAGTCACTGATCAGTCTCTCGCGCAGATGATTTTCGCTTTTACTTTACATCGTCTATCGCCTTGTATTTCCCTGGCGAGCAAATACGTAACATAGGCCGAGTTGATGATAGCAGATGGAGGCTACAGGGCCGATGTAATGTACTGCCTAAACTTTTTTTCATCTCGGGCGATCTTTATAGTTTTTTTTTATGTAGCTAACGATTATTTTTTTTATATATATATTTTCTGTTGAGATAAATCATCACGTGGGAATAGTTAAAGTAAGCAGGTAATTTGGAAAGACAGAATTTTTGGCTTTTCCGTACCCGTGATGTAACGAATTAGTCATTTTTTCGGTTTGCGACTTTTTTTTAGGCTTAGGTTCATTTTTTTTTTGTCTTAGGTCAACTTATATTTGGTTTATAGTCCTCGTTTAGTGAGCCTGTGCCGTGGCCTCAGACGAAGCAGGCATGGTGGACTCCGCGCCGGTCTAGCAAACGAGCGAGGAGGAGGAGGAGGTTGAGGCGGCGGCGTTCATGAGGTCACGATGAGTCCAAAAGTCGAGTGGCAAGCCCTCAACCCTTCCCTCCCTGACGAGCCATTAACGTGCTCTCTGTGCTGGCTCGGTGGACCGCCCGCCGCGCCGCGTCTGCTGCTTAAAGATAAAATAGTTGTCCTTACTGGCCGGCCGCAATATTTTCTACCAATCTTTACATTTATAAGTATCTTTTTTATTTCAGATTATGTTTAGATATGTTTTTCAAGCCCGTGACGAGAGCCTCAAGCACATGAAGAATTGCCAGTAAAGCAGACTCTCAAGCCAAAATAAAGAGAAAATCAAAGAAATGACAGTTTAAGCACAAATATGCCTGTAAACAAAACAACAACAAAAAATCAACGTAATATATAAGACGTCAATTTCCCAGACGATAAAGAAAAACAAACAAAAAACAAATATGAAGAGTGAAGAATCAGGAAAAATAACCTTATATAAATCAGCGACGGATGATGAGTAGGAAGAAGAAAATACCTAAAAAGTGAGGCTCCGTTTCACTCACGCACAGGGCCGACCAACAGACAGACAGACAGACAGGCAGCAGCATGGGCCGAGGGAGGGCGGGAGGCAGGACTGTTAGAGGGGAGAGGGGGGAGGCACGGGCGTGATGGAGAGGGGAGGTGGCTGTCCCGCGAGGTGGGTGGTCAGACAGCAAAGGATAAATATGACGGCCACAACAGCTTTACGGGCCGCAGGTGGACAGCCGGGCGCGCGCAGGTGACGGACGCAGGCACTCACGCATGCGCACTCTGGCCACGGGGCGCAGGGGCTGAATACAAGAGCGAAGCGAGCTTGCGTTCGGCGGGCGAGTCGTGCGCCTCGCCCACCTGATGGATCACGCTCGCCACGCCAGCCTCCCGCGGCCGCAATGACCCGCCTCGCACCAGCCCGCCCCCCTGCCTCGCCTGCATCACCGGGCGTCCTGGGGTGGCGGTCGTCTGCACCTCATTACGTCTAGTCCGCCCTGCATGCATCCGTCTGGCGTCATTGTGCTACGTGAACTGTCTCTCCCGATTAGCTTAATCTTTGTATGTAGTCTGTGTAACTTACCTGGGTTGTCTTCGCCAGTATATTCTACTTAATGGCAAACCTATCATTGTTGAAAGACGTTGAGTTATCCTACATTTGGCCTTGTCTCGATTTCCCAACCTTAACCAGATGTATGTAACTGCTCATCTTAACTCTTATTGCTTGGAACAGTGTACGATTCAATGCATTCTCTCCACCCCTGTCTTACCCGCATCCCTTATATCGTCATTTAGTTTAGCTCGTTTATATAGGCAATGAGGGCAGAGTGACACAAAGGTACACGTTATGTTTTGGTCACGTACTCGAAACTCGGACGAGGCACCTTTCGTTAGGAGGCAGTACTCCCCTAGAACAAGAGGTCATAACTTTCAAGTGTAATAGAACCCTAAGGGGATATGACTTTAGTATTAAATCCAGTCGAAAACTATAATCCAGTAGCATCAAGTTCTCCGGTAGAAATATGAAAAAAAATAATGTCAACACTCAAAACATAGATTCCGTACTAACGATTTGGGTAGAATATCGAAACTTACTCCAACCTTGAGGATTTAGTAATGAGTGTTTATGAAGAAAAAAACATCTTCCGTTCTCAAAGGAGGAAAAAAGTGGTGTCACGACGTGGCGATGAGAAGAAAGTCATCCCGCACAAAAACAAAAGAGACAAAAACAAAAAGAAACATCGGAGCGTGTAGAAAGTCCGGCCCTGAGAACCTTCTTTGGACGGACGGAGATAAAAATTTCAGTGGAGGCAGCCGACTGGTAATGAGAGAGAGAGAGAGAGAGAGAGAGAGAGAGAGAGAGAGAGAGAGAGAGAGAGAGAGAGAGACAGAGACAGAGACAGATACAGAGACAGAGAGCAATACACAGACAAAGACAGTGACATAGACAGAGTAAGAAAAGGAGAGAGAAAGAGAGCAAGAGAAAGAAAGAAGGAAAGTAGGAAAGAGAGAAAAAGAAAGATGGAAAGAGAAAACAGAAAGAAGGAAAGAGAGAGAGAGACGAAAAACGAGAAAGAAAGAGGAGAAAAACAGAAACGAGAATAAAGAAAGATAGAGAAAAGAAACGAGAAAGAGAGAGAGAACCGAGAGAGAGCGAGACAGAGGGAACCATTGTATACATATAGCAGAGCCGTCCATGTATCCAGGAAGACAAGACATAGTGCGTGCTTTCAACGGAACACGTGCACCCGATGTTCCTTCCTCCTCCTCTGTGTGCGCGAAACAAAAGCCAGAGAGCCCGGCGCTGTGGACAACAATGACGACATAAATCACTCGGGCTGTATTAAATGGACAGTGAACCTCTAGCAGCGAGCAGCAGCGGCCGGCCAGCACGTGGGGGAATTGCCTCACTCACTCATCCCCACACCTCCCCTCCGGTTGTTCCTCATGCATAGAGCTGCCCGCCTCGTCCCCGTCGCTATATATACACAATGACTGATACAAAATTCCCACCGTGTCGCCCGTCACATTGCACCTTCCATCTTGGCTTTAAAGAGAAATGTGTTGGGTGGCATGGGACACACACACGCACACGCACACACACACACACACATACACATGCACGTCCCGTTTGTCGTTTCTCCGGATAAGTTTTCCTCGCTCGCGTGTGTTTGACAAGTCTTACAGCGGCATAATGTTTGATAGACAGATGAATGGCGAACAGATGGACAAGATGACGGATGAGAAGAGGAGGAAGAGAAAGAGATGGAGAAGGAGGAGGAGGAGGTGGTGATGGCAGAGGAGGAAGAGGAGGTGGATGATAATAGGAAGTGTAAGTATAACAATTAGAAGAAATATAAGACAGAAGAAAGAGAAAGGAGAAAGAAGGAAAGGAATAATAAAGAAAGAAGAAAAATAAAGAAAAATAAAGAAGAAGAAAAGGAGAAACTGGAAGAAGAAACTAACAACAACAACAACAACAACAACAACAACAACAACAAAGACGTGAGGAACACAAGATGAGGACTCAGATAACAAGAGCCGTTTATCAGAAGAGGAAGCAAGAGAGGAAAGAAAGAAAGAAAGAAAGGAGCGATAGAAACAAGTAAACAAACAAACAAAAACGAATAAATAAGGAGAAAGAAGTTAGGAGTAAAAGAAGACAAGAAAAAAAAGGAAACAGAGCAAGAGGAAAAAAAAAACAGGATAATCTCGGCGCATAAAAATAACAGAATTACCTAAAAACGCAAAAAAAAAAAAGCCTGCAAGAAAAACAACAACAAAAAGAAGAAACCAGTGGCGGTGTACAGACAGCCTCAAACTCATCTCCTGCAAAGCCTCGAGATCGATACATCACCCCTTGAACACCCCATCAACCCTTCCTCCTTATATGGCGTTTGCGTGTCCTTTCCCTAACAAACAATTATGCATCAGCCAATACGTGATTACCGAGCGGCTCCCTCTTGCATGCTCGTCCGGAAACTGCCTCACCTGCCCTGTCGATGTGTGGTAAGGGGGTAGTGGGGAGGTGGTGTGTGCGTGTCCGTGTGTGTGTGTGTGTGCATGTGTCGTGGGCGTTGCTCGTCATGGGTGTACACGAGAAGGGTTATGGATGTGTTGCTTTCAATCAGTGAGGTAATGCTTTGGCGCACTCACTCATGATAGCAAGACGTGCCCACCCCGCGATGAGTGTGGGAAGGCGTGCGTGGCTTGGTATAACCTTCGTGTATACTTATTTATTTCGGTATACATGAGGAGGTAGACGCTGACGAAAAAGAAAACGAAGAGGTAAAAAAGAGAACTGTATAGCAAATGAGGACGCAGGAAGAGAAAGAGAAAAAAGAGGACAAAAAATAAGCGAAGAAGAGAAGGAGTACTTAGAAAAAAAGAAACGTCTCGCAAAAGAGGAAGCAAGAAGAGAAAGAAACAGAAACGAAAGAAAAGAAAACAAACCAAGAGGACGATGAAGGATACTCAGAAAAAAAAACCGTGTAGCAAAAGAAGAAGAAGCAAGAGAAGAAAGAAAAAACAACAACAACAAACAAAAAAGAACGAGAGAGGAGAAACAGCAGTCTTAAAAATGAAAGAAGATAAGGAAAACACACACACACACACACACACACACACACACACACACACACACACACACACACACACACACACACACACACACACACACACACACACACACACACACACAACCCCCCCCCCCTCCACCCTTACCCGCACATACAAATACCTCCGGAAGTTAGCGGTCATCCCTCTCGCCCCGCCGTGACCGTTCCCTCCTCAGTGGCCCAGGTGACATTCCTTGCTCCCTGGGCCGCTGAGATTTGTCTTAAGCCGCGTGGAGCAGTAATTATCATCAATAAGACTCCTGTACTACAATTCACTCACAAATCATGCAGTAAACTCAACAACCTTCTTCCATGATGTCTTTTTCTAAGTTCAAAGCGCTTCCTAAATAAAGCTGAGAGAGCCACACGGTTTAAATTTTCACTCAGTAATGTTATGCGCAGAGAATTATGAAAGAGGAAAGACGGGGGTGAAGAGTGTTGAAGATGAGGGTTGCTAGAGGAAAGAAGAGGGGAAGGCTAAGGAGAGGGTGAAC